>NC_046165.1:75917521-75977521 GCF_011064425.1 Rattus rattus
AAGAATATTCCTTCTTAGGTTGGGGAATTAGACAGGCTGCCAGGGAACACCCTATGATGATGGCATTCTGCCACATCTTCAGAAGAGGAGTGGAGGGTGACAACCAAGGGTGACCATGAGAGGATGCTGGTGAAGCATCTTTGAAGGACTATATCAACCTGAGAGCTATTGATAGTGGAAAGATTCAGAGAGAGCATGAGTTGGGTTACTCAGTAAATAACAATTTGCCCAGAGGTTCATTCACCTTCCCCTTGAGAAATGGGTTGCACCTCTGTCAACCCTCCTAGCCTTTTCTGTCAGCTTTAGTGCCGATGCCCGCATGGAAGCTCTGCCCTCCTCTGTGCAAGCATGTGTCTTATTGGGTTCTAGGCTCAGCCCTTTTCTGAGTTGTTTCAGCACTAGGAAGGGCCATCCTCACACCTTGATTTTCCTTCTTGGTCAAGCAGGATTTAGTGGCCACAGAGTGTGAACATCTAGGATGTGGCATATAGTTATCAAAGTGGGTCCTGCCCTAGACAGAGGGGCCTCTGGAAAACATGACATCCATAGAGGGGACCCGTGCCTAACCACTGTTGTTCTGTCTAGACATTTTTTGAGGACATGGATGAAGTTAGAATCATTTGGCCCATTTAAAAAAAGCCCTTGGGGTTGGGGATTTAGCTCAGTGGTAGAGTGCTTGCCTAGCAAGCACAAGGTCCTGGATTCGGTCCCCAGCTCTGAAAAAAAGAAAAGGAAAAAAAAAAAAAAAAAAAAGAAGAAGAAGCCCTTGTTTGTGTGAAAGGTTAGGCTGTGTCTATTTTCCTATGGTATATGCATTAGTTACTTTCTGTTGTAATAAAGCACCACTACCAACACAACTTATAAAAGAATGTGTTTATTTAGGCTTCCAGTTACAGAGGGCTAGAGTCCATGATAGTGAGCAAAGGCACTGTGGCAGAAACAGCTGAGAGCTCACATCTCAAACTACAAGCAGGAGGCAGAGAGTACACTGGAAGTGGTGAGACCCTTGAAACCTCAAGGCCTGTCCCCAGGGACCCACCTGCTCCAACAAGTCCATACCTTTTAATCCTTCCTAAAGAGTTTCACCAACGAGGGGCCAAGTATTAAACATATAATCTTATGGTGTCAATCTCCACGCAAGACACCATAGTACATAAGTGTTCAAGTAAAACTATAATGTCAAGGCCAACAAAGTACAACCACAAATTCTGTAGATTAATGAGCAAAGCACCTTTATCTAGTTCTGTCATCAAGGATTAAAATGTTCTACCCTCGCGCAGAGCCTCTATATCTCATCAAGGCTAATTGTTAAATTAATCAGCATTGTGACTGAGCTGTTTCCCAGTTCTTCTAGGGCAAAGCACACACACAGATCACAAGTTACCAGTGATTCAGCAGCTCCTGTCCTTTCTCAGCCACGGATTATCAGGCAAGAAACACTGAGCTCACTTTGTTAAGGAGTGGCTGTCGTAGAGGTGGTGGTGATCATAACCAGACAGCAGGCCTCCTACGTCACACATGAGTGAAGAGGCCAAGGTGAAGCCCATGTGTGTGCTACCCTCAGGGCGTATAGCAGGGCATCCCGGGGGAACATCCACTCTCTCATTTATTTAGCAAATATCTAAGGAACAGGGCATAGGCACCAGACCTGCTCTGCGATACTGGGGATACAGCAGAGAAGAAATCAAACTCCCTACTTTCGGGAGAAGTTGGAGAAGAGATAATATGAACCAAGAGACAAGGCTGGTAGTAGTGAGAACCAGGGAGGATGAGGTAGGGGGAGTGATGGGGAGATTTGCTATTTACTTACGTTGTCCAGGAAGCTATTTCTAACTTGATGGAGACCGACCATCAAGGAGATGACAAGAGCCGAGAGGGTACATACACGAACGCTTCCAAGAGAATAGTGAGTGTCTAGGAGGTGAGGTTGGAGGGTGTTGGGTGGATGACAACAGCCAAGAGGAGGTACCATGTTTGGGGTGTAGGAAAGATGAATCTCTGCAGGTGGGATGGGGTTCCCAGGGCCCTTGTGGCCATTTAACATGGGAATTTCCACTCAGCAGGATGGGAGGCAGTAAATAACTCTGAGTGGAGAGTCTGGACCAAGTGGGTTCAACCGGGACACCTCTGAACTCTGGTCTCCTCAGTGGAAAATTAGAGTCATGGTAATGCCAACGTTCTGTGGATGCGTGGGAGACAGCAGAAATAGTTTACCTAAAGCCTCTACACAATGTTTACCAAGGCCTTAAAATGTTGCTGTTGCTGCTCTTCCGGCTGCTCTCACCTTTGTTATTGTTGCCATTGCCTTTGTTGTTTGCCCTCACCGAGCTTTGAGCTTTCAGGCAGAGCCCAGAGAGCTAGAAGATGATCGTGACAAGGTCTGAGAGGTGAGAGAAGCATCCCTTAATGAAAGGTGGCAACAACCCAGCAAGCAGGAGGGGTGGGGGTGGAGCACGCTCCTAGACACCTGGAAAATTGTGTCTGCCTCAGCGGTATCAGCCGGGTGGATCAGAGCTCATCTCTCTTCTTCCGCAGAGCTGGGTACAGTGGCCTGGCTCACCCAGTGACTCATCTAATAGCCCTGCAAGTTTGCCCAGCTTGCAGCCTCACAAATTACATTTGCGGCCTCCTTATCAGGCAAGCTCGGAAATTAAACCTAAACGGCTACGGTGTTGCTAAGTAATACGGCAGCGTACACAGACACCCGAGGCTGAGACCATCACAGTCCCATTAAAGCATCATTTCCCACTGTGGCTAATACGGTTGGAAATCTTCTAAGGAAACCTGCTGTTCTTTTTTAAGGTCAGGAAATGGGATAATTTGGTTATAAGCAAGAGATGGAGTTTTTTTTTTTTTTTTTCCTAGATGTGTGTGTGTGCAAGTGCACGTGTGTGGGTTTGTATGTGGCACGTATCCAGCTCTGTCTTCACGGTCAATAAAAATGGAAGGAGATCAGAGACACCTGCCATCCCTATCCTGGGTTCTGGCCTGGGAGGTCCGGGGTCCAGTCTACCTCTGGGTCCCTCACCTAGCACCCTAGAGGTGTTTACTGAGTGTCTGCTGTCTCTTCTAAGCCTGAGATTCTTCTGAAGAAAATTCAAAGCTGGGAAGGGAGACCATTTTAGGTACTTTCTCTCTTCCTCAGGGGCCCCAGACACTTGAACTGATGAGCTGGGGTTGAGGGTGGCTTTCTTTCCCTACTTCTTCCTAGTCAGGCCCTCTGGTAGCCATTTAGGCTTGACACCTTATGGGCCCAGAACCTAGGGGTACAGCTCCAAAAAGTGGGACAGAAGCTGGCTAGCCGCTGCACCCATGAAGGCTGGGGTTTAGAGTGTGTGTTATTCTCCCAGGATGGCTCCTCTGTGACCCCTGAAGTTACACTTCACAGGTAGCCAGGGACTCAGACATTTGGAGTCCATGGGTCTTTCTAGCTCAATTCTCTGGGCTCCAGGGAGTGGGGTAGCCCGGAAAGTAAAATCCAGAAATCCGGCCTCCTTAAATTTTATTGTGTGTGTATTATGAGTGTATTTATGAGTGTATATGTACATGTGCATGTGATGGTTGTGTGTGTGTGTGTGTGTGTGTGTGTGTGTGTGTGTGTGTGTGTGTGTGCAGGTGAGAGGTCCAGGTCAAGCGTCTTCTTCCTCTATACTTTGTACTTTCCTTTTTGAGATAGGCTCTCTCCCTGAAGCTGGAGCCAGCTTGTCTGGCCAGCGAGCCCTGGGGATCCTCCTGGCTCTGCCTCTCTAGTACCAGGGAGAGACACAGACACACTCCACTGCCAGCGGCCTTTTCTGTGAGGGCTGGGGATCTGCATCTGGGTCTGTGTGCTTCCAAGTCAAGTACTTTCCCTGGCTGAGCCATCTCCTCAGCCTTTATTTTGCTTTTTGAGAGAATTTCATGTAGCCGAGGCTGGCCTGCAGCTCTGGGTAGCCAAGGATAACCTTGTGTTAGGATTATAGGTACAAACACCATTATGTTTTATTCATATTGAACCTAGGGCTTGAATACCAGCAAGGATTTCACCAACTACACTAAATCTGTCTTTAATCACATCTTGTCTAGAATACTGAGGACTATTTTCAAGACTCACTCAGGCAGGTTGAATGCCATGTTATGGGCCATATAGGGACATGCCATGTGAGTGTATGTGTGTGGTGTGTGGTGTGTGTATGTTTATATAGGTGTATGTATATGCGTGTGTGTGGTGTGTATGTTTATATAGGTGTATGTATGTGTATATATATGTATGTGTGTGTGTGTATGCACGCACACATATATACATGGGTATATTTTGTATATGTTTGTATATACAAATACAGTGAGTGTATTTTGTCCTGCCCAGACCAGGTCATGTCTGAGCTCCATCAGCTGGTAGCTCTTAGTACTCTGGCCCAGAACTCCTAATTTTTACTATACAGAAAGTGGAAGAGAAGTTTAGAATCGTCTGTAACACTCGTGTGAAGAGAGACATAGCAGTACCCAGAGAGCGCAAGGCCTCTCGGAGGCAGGCTGTTTCCAAATCAAGCCTTCTCTTGTCAAAGGCAAGCTGTGTAATTTGCACATCTAATGCAGGCCTGGGCTCACCTCCTGTGGGAATACTGTGCTCTGCTGGAACTGATGGGACACAGGCTGGCCACTGTCCTGAGGGACTCCCTCTTTTCCTGAGGTCTGCTCTCACATGCAGAGTAACCCACCCCACCCACGAGACAAGGCCAGCAGAGGTCAGATTTCAGTGGTGCCTTTTGTCTTAACAATGCATTCACTTTAGATTCTGACAGTCTTTAAGTCATCAATGCATTTTGCAAATCTTGGCTGGCTGTGAACTATGATTTGGCTTGTGTCCACGTGCCCCACCACTTGGGTTTTTAGTGGCCCCTTAGTCAGGCTGTTTCCAACTAGAGTCTTCAGGGAAGAGTTGCATGATCCCACTTGTGTCCAGTACTATTACCACGCAAGGGATTTTGACCATGTTAAAAACATCACTCATTTTCTCTCTCTGGGCGGCCATCACTTGCTTGGTTGAATATGTTCCTTCCTCGGATTGATGTTACTGTTCATGGTCTTACTGTTGAAAAGACTTTCAAAGGGTGAGTCAGCCTCACCCCCAATGACTCAAAATCTGGGTGTCTTGCTATGCACTTAGATCCTCAGGCCTCTGCACTTGCCCGCTTCTAAGATGGTCACTTCTAGTTGCATTGTCTTGGTTGCTGTGGGAACAGTCATGTGCTGCTCTTCCAAGGGCAAGGGATAACATGGCCACACTGGCCGGGTCTCCTGGAAGGTAAAGTTCCTGACACTATGATTGTTTGAGGGCCACAGAAGGCACAGCTCCCAGGTTAGGCCAGTAATATGTTGCAGCCATGGGACAGTCCATCCAATTCAGACTTGTTTTCATCTCTGCCAATTTGAAATGTACTAGATATGTCTAAAACTCCCATCTGCCTTCATTTTCCATAAAACAAAGACCAGTGAGAGACACGGGTAGGCAGGTTTAACTGGGAAGGGCATTAGATAATAAGGGTGTAAAATTCTGATCAGAAATTATTGCACGTTCAAGGTGGGAAGGGTTGAAAGTAAAGACTCCACATATAAAATAAAATAAAAATAAAGGTGGGTGAGGTGGCACACACATGTAGTGTCAACAGGTAGGAGGCAAAAGCAGGAGGATCAGGAGTTCAAAGTCAGTCTTAGCTACATAGTCAGTTTGAGGCCTAGACACATGAGACCCTGCCAGTCACACATACATAGACACACACAGACAGACAGACAGACAGACAGACACACACACAGAGGCAGATATACACACATGTCACACAGACGAATGTACAGATACACAGAGCAGACACACAGACATGCACACACATAGACACATAGACAGACATAGATACATAGACAGACATAGACACAGAGACACACATACAGACACAACGAATAGGCACACACAGACAGACACATACCATGTACAGACACATACAAAAATACCACATATAGGCACATATACATACACCAGATACAGAGTCAGATACACATAGACACACACATACCACTTAGACACACACACACACACACACACACACAGAGCAGACACATACCTATAGACACATATACATACACCAGATACACAGACAGACAAACAGACACACATAGACACACACATATACCACATATAAACACACTCTCACACACACCATATACAGACACACACACACATACATGTATACACACATGCATGCACGCATGCACTGCACATCTTCCACACCTACTATTAACCGGCTGATAGCCATTGCTTTATGAAACATCTCTTTCCAATGTACTTATTCTTTCTCACACATATCTATGTACACATGTACACGGCTTTTTAAAAGTGGAACTGACCTATTTTACAAACTGGTATTTCTAATTAGCATTGTATCATAACCATCATTTCCCACGTCATTAAATAACTCTACATCATCATTTTGTTCATGACATGGAAAGTTCTAGTCTATTGAGCCAGCCTCTGCTTTGTGACACTTAGGGTGTCTTCTTCGTCATGATAAGCAATTGATGCGATGACTGTCTGGAGTCTCTGACTTCCTATTGAAGTTTAGCACCTAAAATTCTAAAGTCATATTTATTTATTCAGTCAGTCTGTGGGAGGGCGGCAGGTGTGCGCCCTGGTGTGCATGTGGGTGTCTGAGATACTGTAGGGGTTGATTCTCCATTGAGCCATTTTGCTAACCCTGGAATGTTTTTTCAAATGTGTGTGGCGTGTAAAATGCATGTTCTTCCCATGTGTGCACATGTGTATATGTGGGTGTACCTGTATGTAGAAGTCGACATTGGATGTCTTCCTAAATTGACTTCCACATTATACATAGACATAGGTTCTCTCACTTGAGCCCAGGGCACGCATCTTGCATCTAGGCAGCCATCTTGCGATTGCTGCGTTAAAGAACTGGCTTACAAGTGAACCACCGTGCACGCCAGGCATTGACGTGGACTCTGGGGATCCAAACTGCAGTCTTCACACTTGCCCGGAACTTCTTTTTCTTGCTAAACTGAACCATCCCTCAAATGGCAGGGCATAAAAACAATCAGGCAAACCTTTGTTCGGTATTGACAAGGCCCGGTGCCTTCCTTCTGTCTGGTGTTGTCTTTTAATCTATCACCCATGCGGACCCAGCTGATGTCTAGCAGCTGGGCTCAGCCATCCTCCCATCTCAGTGTGCAGAGCATTAAGACAGGAGACATAGGCCGTCATTCTGACTGTGTGTTACTCACCAAGTGTGTGTGCTTCCCTTAGTGATAAACAATATATATATATTTGTCAGTGTGAACGGTGAGATGGGCATTTCATTGTTAATATCCTGGATTATGTGAGGCTGAACATCCTCCTTGTGGGGAATTGGCTGGCAGGGCTATTTCGAGCTCCCTGGTTTCCAGACGGTGGAGCTTAAATGCTGTTAGTTAGCACTTACGAAGATGAAATTGGGGTGGGCGGCCAGGCAGCAGAGGGCTGTTTACTATTGGGCTTCAGAGCCTAAGACTCATCTTCCTAAGTGTCTGTTTTCAATCATGCATGAGTGGGGCTTGTAGTCGGAGGCTGTCTTGCTGGGCCAGGCCTGTAGCTGGCAGGAAAAGCAGGATTCAACAGGCTTGGTGGTTGGGCTGCCGTCATGGGCTTGGCCAGCTCAGGAGTGGATTTTCTGTACCTCTAGCCTTTGCTTCTCTCTCCCCATCACATACACAGACAAACAGATGGCCACAGCTCCCACTGGGTTGTAGTGGGGCTGCTCTCTTCGGTGATGATGCTTAGGTCTGAGGTTGGGGGACAATTGACTTAGTAAACATTACTCTGTGACTACTGTTTCTCAGGCGTGGAGACCCTGTAGAGGATAGGGGAGAGGGCAGAACAGGGGAGCCCGATTTTGATGTGAGCATCGTGGGCTGGAATGTGCTCTGGATTAGACATGCAGATACTCGCTGTTTCGGGAGAGGCAGCCATCGGTGCTGGGCTTTGAGGGCAAGTGGGTGATCTGTGCTTCTTCGATGACATGTGGGGCAGTGCACCCTGCCACCAGACAGAAAGCCTGGTAGAGTCGAGCAGGTTCAGGAAACCCAACAAGTCTCATAACTGAGAATGGCGTTTAAATCTACTCCTGACCAGGTTCCTGTCCTGGAACATGTGACCACGGCACCCCATTGAGAGGACTGTGACAATCATTTACGAAGGGACAACACCTGAAACCTTCTACATGCAGATGAGGCATCCCTAATACACCAAGCCAATAGAGAACATCTTCCTCTAGATCCCAACCCGCCCTCAAATGTTTATGAGGCCCTGTCTGCAAGGAATGAAGTACACACATTTGTTCACTAAAGACCATCTGGGAGTGCCTGTCTTACTGAGCTGTAACTCTCCAGGGAAGAGTTCTTTCCTTGCTGGACCTCAACCTTGACCAACCGGTCAGGTGTGGGAGCCTGAAAGCCACCACTTTCTGCTCAGTAGTCTTGGCCTTGGCCCCTAGCTGCCCGATGTGTCTTGCCACCTGCCACTGACTCAGGACCTCAAGGGGCCGGTCCAGAGCCCTGCATATTCCTGCTGACATCACTGTCTGCACTTAGACCCCGAAACGATGCATATGAAACTGTCATTAGTGTCGTTTGTTCGGTTGAAAGATCCTGGGACTGACCTGGTTACAGGTATGCTTAGCTGGTGTGGTGGTTTGAGTATGCTTAGCCCAGGGAGTGGCACTATTAGGAGGTGTGACCTTGTTGTAATAGGTGTGGCCTTGTTGGAGGAAGTGTGTCGCTGTGGGGGGGTGGACTTTGAGACCCTCCTCTAGCTGCCTGTGAGCCAGTCTTCTGCCTGCCTTTGGAACAGGGTACAGAAGTCTCAGCTCCTCCTGCTCCCACCATGCCTTTCCTGGATGCTGCCATGCTCCCACCGGGATGGTAGTGGATTAAACCTCTGAACCTGTAAAGCCAGCCCCAATTAAGTGTTGTCCTTTATAAGACTTGTCTTGGTCATGGTGTCTGTTCACAGCAGTAAAACCCTCACTAAGACAAGAGGGGCGAGAGAGAGGGTGGCCCAGGAAGCTGGCTGTGTGGAGAGGGGAACCATCCTTTGGAATGGTTTGGAGGAATTTGGTTGGACTTACGGTGTGCTGACACATTATTAATTACATTCAAATGGCTGGTGTGCTTTTCATAGTGCTCTTTCATAATCCGGTTTATTTTCATAAGACATTTTCCCACCGGTTTGTTGAACTTAAGTTTCTCAGGATTGGAACAACCGCTCAGCATCGTGGGAAAGAGTATTTCCTCATAGGTATGTGGAGACAGTGAAGCAGCACAGGCTGGAGTGGGAAGGTTCTGGAGCTGGGTGTGGAACCCTAGTCCCGGTGGGGGCACTGTGGGGTCATTGATGGTCTGGCTGTGGCCGAGAGAGGGTCTCGGACCTTGGTAGGCACCTTCGTAGGACTGATCTCCCAGCCCACCTCAGTGCTATCAAGGCTTCATTTTCTGTTCCAGGGGCTGTGTGTAAAGCTGTTGTCTTCGCCGCGTGGGCTGTGGCAGGTCCTCTGAGCTCTACAGACCGTATGGATAATAACACCATCCTGATCAAGAACGGTGTGAAGATTCACTGCTCCATTAATAAAGCACACTCAATGCACATTAGTCATTACGGAGACAGTGACGCTGACAGCGCTCATGAATTTCAGAGTTCCCAGACAGAGGGGGCCTCGGTGGTTAGTTTCCCTGTCGACCGGTGTGGCTGTACCTCTCTTCCCCGCCTTGCCAGAAATCCGCTATGAGCGTAAGGGAAGATGGCATTACTGTACCCAGAAGATCCTTTTGGAAAGATAATGCAGCCTGTGGCTTTATGAAATAGGCCGGGTAGGAAAGTGGACCTGGAGAATTCCTCAAACCTCCCTCTCTCAACCAACTGCCTCTCCTGTGGGACTCCAGGAGTGGAAAGGCCCAGCGTGGTTTTCTACTTCCGTGTTGCTGCCCCAAAGCTGTGTGGCCGGGGACAGTTCCTTAACCTCTCTGAGCCTCAGCTTCCTTAAGTAAGTGTGATAAAACCAAATAGAGTGGCAACGGTATCTGTGGTTCATTTAGCAAGAGCAATAATAGCTGGGTGGTGGTGGCACATACCCATTGTTCCAGCACTCAGAAGGCAGAGGCAGGAGGATATTTGAGTTCTAGGATAGCCTGGGCTGTGGAGAGAATCCCTGTCTCCAAAAACAAACAAACAACCCCCCCCCAAAACCAAAAACCAAAACAAACAAAAACCAACCAAACAAAAGAGAACGATCAATAAAAGCCCACCGTTGTATTTTTTTATAAGTGCTCTTATTGCTAGAACCCCCCTTACAATTTACAACACATGGGGGTTGAGCGGTGATCTCTGTCAAAAGACAACACTCCCAGAAATCCCGCACCCTGGTTACACTTTGACTTTGGTGGTTTTTCCCCTCCGGGCTCCGCGAGAAAGACAGACATTTCATCAACCGTCTGTCCCTTGGTGTGGTGCGTCTACAGTCCGAGGAGTGGGTACTGACTGCTTTGCACAGTCAAAACTTTGGAGGCCTTTTCAAGTATCCTGACCGGAGCCTTCCTTGCTGCTAACTCGTCCCCTCTCCCTAGCCGTTCGTTCTCAGTTTCTCTCTAATGTATTCCTGTTTGTCATGGCCTCAGCTGCCTTCAGTGGCTTTTCCCCTCCTGTGTCCTTCCGCTTCGGTCTTACGCCCCTTGCAGATTAGCTGTTCTTGCCTACCTAGTTCCTGAATTCTTGTCCCCATTGCTGGGGCATCCAGACGTCCCTTGAGGAGAGGGTGATTCAGGAATGCACCCAGCTACCTAATCAGAGAGCTGGGCAGAGTGGCTGGGGCAGAGCAGTTATTTCTCTCACCGGACAGAAAGCCTGAAGGTGGGCGCCTGCTCCCCTGGACCCGAGTCTCCTGCCCCCTGCTCACAGTTCCAAGCAGCTCGAGTGGAAGAAGGGAGCACAACTCACATTTGTCCTTTTCCTTTTTCCTTTTCTTTATGATACAGGAAACCCCAAGTCCCCCCCAGGACTTCCCAGCACTTCCTAGTCATTTCCAGTCATTCCCAGAACCACCACACACCTCGTCAGCCTAAACCACATCCACTTACTCTCCAAATCGGAGACAGAAGAGGGGAAAGCGATGCCTGACTTCGCTAACCCCATGTCCTGCAGGGCTTAGCTGTGTGGTACTGACAACCCCCTGCACTGCCCCCACCCCCACCCTCGCTCAACTCCACCAGGAGCTGCGCAGTTCGTGCTGTATTGGGTCAGCCTGGCTCCAGGGATTGGTCCAGGGAAGGGCTCCCAGGCAAGACATAAAAACAGGAGATGGCGAGATAAGTTCAGACCCTAGGCAAGGCGGGTCAGAGAGAGGAGCCTTTCCTCTGGCCTTGAACATTGCCTCAGCCAGAGCTGCTGGGGGCGTCAAGCATACCTAGAAAAAGCTGTTCCATTCCCTCTGCCTGACTACCACCGTTAAAACTAGTTTTTCTCCTTTGGCCCCCAGCCCTGCCAATTCGTTAAAATATAGTTGGTGTAAATCTCACATATTTAAGATACCTAGTGGGGAATTTTAATTTACGTAAAGACTGTGAAACTATCAAATCTGAGATAGGGAACACAACCTTCACCCTAAACAATTCTTCTTTCTTTTCCTTCAACTCCCGAACTAATCTAGCTTACTGTCACCGGTTGAGTACACGCGTTCTGAAATCACGTGGGAATGGAGTCGCACGGCTGTGTTGGTTTTTTGCCCAACGTCTCTTGCTTCCCTCAACCATTCTGAGATTCACCTGCGCTCTTTTGTGAATCTGTAGCTTGCTCTCTTTCTACCTCTGAGTAAGAATTCCACTGAGCGGGCACTGCTTGCCAGTGTGATCGTGGATTTACCTGGCTGATGCTCTCATTCTGTTTGGGGGGGTTATAAAAGAAGCCGTTATGATATGGACACATTTTCCTATGAATGTGAGCGTTCATTTCTCCCGGACAACGGAGTCACCTGGGAATGGGGTGCAGGTGTGAGGCATGTGTGTACTTAAGGGTTTTAGAGAACGCCAATGGTTATTAATGTACAAATACCACTTTTCATCCCCACCAGTTCCAGTTTCATAGCCTCCCTGGCCTTTTCTGTTCTTCTCCAAGTATTAAAATCAGTGCATTTCAGCTTAAACGTTCTTTTCTTTTTGATGCAGGATCTCATGCAGCTCAGGCTGGCCCTGGGCTTATGATTTTTGCCGAGGGTGACCTTGAACTCTTTTTTTAAAAAAATTGAAAATAAAAAATTTATACAATATATTCTTTTTTTTAACCAAATAAAATATAATGAGGTAAAACCAAAACCCATTGCACTGAAGTTGGATAAGGCAGACCAGCAGAAGGAAAAGAGCCCCAAGAGGAAGCATAAGAATCAAAGACCCACTTGTTCACATGCTTAGGAGTTCCATAAAAAAAGCAAAAACCAAAAAAAAAAAAAAAAGAAAAACCAGCCAAATGGAGTTGGGGATTTAGCTCAGCGGTAGAACGCTTGCCTAGCAAGCGCAAGGCCCTGGGTTTGGTCCCCAGCTCCGGAAAAACAAAAAACAAAACAAAACAAAAAAAACCCAGCCAAACAACAACAATGAGCTAAGCCGAGAGCTATAATGCATGTGCAGAGGACCTGGTGTAGGCCCCGTGCTGGCTGCTTCTGCCTCTGTAAACTCACGGGAGATCCTCTCAGTTGATTTAGGGGCCCTTGTTCTCCTCATGTCCTCCCTTGCCTCTGGCTTCTACACTACTTATGCCCTCTTTTCCCCTGGGGTTCCCTGAGCTCTGAGGGGAGCAATTTGATGGCCTCGCCTCCTTTAGAACTGTGCATTCTGAGGTCTCATGCTCTTCGCATAATGTCTGGCTGAGGGGCTCTGTACATGTTTCCGTCTGCTGTAGGGGGAAGCCTCTCTGAGGGTGGCTGGATAGGAGTCATTTTGGTTTTTGTTGTTGTTTGGAGACACGGTTTCTCTGTGTAGCCCTGGCTGTCCTGGAACTCACTCCATAGAGCAGGCTGGCCTCAAACTCAGAGATCTGCCGGCCTCTGCCTCCCAAGTGCTGGAATTAAAGGTGTGCGACACCATGCCAGGCTGTAACTTTATTTTTTTAAAGACCAGTTGTATTCGGTTTTACCTGAGGTCTCTGGGCTGCTTAGTCTCTGGTGTTGGTCACCCAACCATTGTCAAATATGGGTTCCATCTTGTGGGGTGAGCCTTAAGCTAAATCTTGGCTAGTCCCACAAGCTCTGGGCCGCCATTGCCCTAGCAAATTTTGCAGGCAGGACAGATTGTAGATCAAAGGCCTTGGGTGTTATGGCTGGTTTAGAGTCTACATTTCTCTTTTGGTAGCCTACGGAGTGTCTTCCTGTACTAAAGACAGTGGGACCTGCAGATGAAGGTTTGTGTAGGCATCAGCTTGACCTCTCCATGTCCAGTGAGATGTCTGGGTACTGTTTTCAGCAACGCAGAGCCTTGCTTTCCATTCATGGAGAGCAACATATTGTCTTGGCAACAGCCTGGGTGGTTTGAAGATCTCCAAGGGAACTCCTATGTCCAATAACTTAGTTGGTTATAACCCAGTCCCAGTACTGGAAGCTTTGTTTGGTCACAGAGGACGGCCAGTTGGGACGTCATCTCCTTCATTGTTTGGAGATTTTGTTAGGATTACCTTCACATGTTTCAGGAAGGCTTGACTGCATGAGGTTTTCACACCACCCCTCAATTCTGCCTCTCCATTCCAATCCCCTCCTTCCATTGCTTCCCCTCTCCTCTTCACCTGGTCCCTCCCACCCACCTCACCCCTGCCATGCCCAATCCACACATAAAATCTATTCTATTCCCCCTCCCAGGGAGATCCATGTGTCCCTCCTTGTCTTTTGCTCTATACCCAACCTCTCGGGGTCTACAGATTCATATAATATATTCTAATCATGGTTCCCCCCTCCTTAATCTCTTCCCAGATCCTCCTCACTCTCCACTCATCCAACTTTATACCTTCTCTCCTCTCTCTCTCTCTGTAGAAAAAAAATAGGCAAATAAAAATATCATGATGATAATGATGGTGGTGGTGATGATGATGGTGGTGATGATGGTGGTGGTGGTGATGGTGATGGTGGTGGTGGTGATGGTGATGGTGTTGATGATGATGGTGGTGATGGTGATGGTGGTGGTGGTGATGGTGGTGATGATAATGGTGATGATGGTGGTGATGATGGTG
The DNA here is from genome assembly GCF_011064425.1 of Rattus rattus. Classification (NCBI taxonomy): domain Eukaryota; kingdom Metazoa; phylum Chordata; class Mammalia; order Rodentia; family Muridae; genus Rattus; species Rattus rattus. The sequence continues at coordinate 75,931,800 of NC_046165.1, forward strand.
ATGGTAATGGTGATGATGATAATGGTGATGATGATGGTGATGGTGGTGATGGTGATGATGATGGTGGTGGTGGTGATGGTGATGATGATAATGGTGATGATGATGGTGATGGTGGTGATAGTGGTGATGGTGATGATGATGGTGATGGTTGATGGTGATGATGAACAAAGAAGCAGCACCAGAAACATATACACATCAAGTAATGGAGAGCCAACACAACGAGGCATCTCTTGCCACCTTCGCTGTCAGGAATGGCTCACATCTAGTTGAGTCGTTGGCCAAAGAGGCCCCATGGAAACCCCCAAACAGTTCAGGCTGTTACCAAGGCTATTGGTTTCTCCCCACAAACAGATAGCAAGGCCCTATTGCTGAAGACAACACCTACATACCTCACTGAACATGGAGAAGTGGAGCTGGTCCCTAACTAGAACCTTCACTCGTACTGACTCACGGTCATGGTACTGGAAGGTACTACGCCCGCTACCAAGGAACAAGGTAACCATCAACCCAATTACGAACTCCTGAATGATACATTTGTGTGAGAACATTGTGGGAGTAACCGACCGACCATGATATGATTAGAGTTAAGTCCCACTCCGTGAGATAGAACTCATGCCTGACACTACTAAGGTGGCCAAGAACCAGGACGCCAAGAACCAAGAAGAAAACTAAACCCAACTGTTCTGCTAAGGGAACACAGCACTAAAATGACTCCTAATGGTAGTCTGCGATTTCCACAGACCTCTGTCTCGGTTATCATTGAAGGAACTTCCTCCTGCAGTAGACGGGACAGCTGAACAATGTACAGAGAGTAAGAGACTTTGGGACATTCAGTCCTAAATGGGGACGCCTTCATCAAACCTCTCCCCTCAGGGCTCAGGGAGCTATGTGGGAGAAGAAAGACTGTTAGAGTCAGAGTGGATGGGACACGCTAAGAGAACAGTGTCTTCCAGACCACGAACTCCTGGCCTTCTGGCTCCTGGGATTACAGGAATACACGCCACACTCAGCTTCAAGAAGAGTGTGTGTGTGTGTGTGTGTGTGTGTGTGTGTGTGTGCATGCGTGTGCATACGTATGTGAACACGTGTGCACCTGGCACTGCACACCTGAAACTGCAGCACTGGGGAGGCTGAGGCAGGAGGATTACTAATTTCAGACCAGCCTGAGCTACACAGTGAGATCCAATCTTGAGAAAACCAGACATGAAAACCAAATAAATAAATAAAAAGCCAGAAACACCTTTAAAATGTAAACATAGTAATTCACAGCCTACCCCAACAGACAAATGAGATAAGAGGGAACATGCTTTGCTTTGAAGGGTTGGGAGTTTTGTGCACCACGAAGCTCTGGTCACTTTGGTTAGACAAAGAACCGGGAACAAAGGTGAAGCCAGGCCAGAGATGACAGCTCTCCACGGAGGTCCTGTTAGACCAGGCTAGTTTTAGTACTAGGGATGTTTATGAATTCCCAAAGCTCTGTAGCAACCACAATATCTCCCAGACGTTTAGGGAAGCCTCCGCCCAAACCATCCTAACTGCAGGGGTGCAGCAGCCCCAGGTGTGTGGGGGAGTCCTTGCTGGATGGAATACATTCTTTAGGAAATGAATACCACCCTTTCTTCACCGTGGCCCGCCTGTCAAACTTATTCAATCTTAGAGACAAATATCAGAAATTGCCTGACTCCAGATACCAGGGACAAAGGAGTAAATTGGGAACACGATGTGAAGAAAAAGAGAAAGATTTTAATAAAGATTGAACTGGCCAAGCCTGCCACTCTTTTTATTATGATCCCAACAGTGATGTAGGGCAAGAATGAACAGACTCCTCTGATGGAAATCACATTTATGACACTGCCCAGCCCAGCCAGACCTCAGCACTGACAAGGACAGAGGTTGCTTCCCTGGAGGCTGCTCCAGGGGAACTTGCTGTCCCAGTGTCTGTTATGTCCACCCAGGATTCTGCAGCTGAACTTCAGAGCTTGATAGGAGCTCTGGGCTCTTCTTGGATCCTCATTCTGCCTCACCTAGCAAGGCCCTTGAGTTAAGCTTCTCTGCAGGCGTGTCTCTCTCTCTCTCTCTCTCTCTCTCTCTCTCTCTCTCTCTCTCTCTCTTCCTCCTCCTCCTCCTCCTCCTCCTCCTCCTCCTCCTTCTTCTCTTCTTCTTCTTCTTCCTCCTCCTCTTCCTCCTCCTCCTCTTCCTTGTCCTCTTCCTCTTCCTCCTCCTCCTCTTCCTCCTCTTCTTCTTTTTCTTTCTTTCTTTCCTTCTTTTTCTTTCTTTCTCTCTTTCCTTCTTCTTCTTCTTCTTCTTCTTCTTCTTCTTCTTCTTCTTCTTCTTCTCCTCCTCCTCTTTATTTCAAAACCTTGTAGGCCTGTACGACAGTCAACAGAATCGTGTGATGGACCTCTGTGTGCCGTCCAGCTCTAATAGTTTAAGATACAGATAGATTCTTTTCATCTCCACTGCCTCTCAGGATTTCTATTGCTGGGATGAAACCATGACCAAAAAGCAAGTTGGGAAGGAAAGGGTTTACTGTTCATTATTGAAGGAAGTCAAGACAGGAACTCAAGCTGGGCAGGAACTCGGAGGCAGGAGCTGATGCAGAAGCCATGGAAGGGTGTTGCTTGCTGGCCTGCTCCCCATGACTTGCTCAGCCTGCTTTCTTATAGGACCCAGGACCACCAGTCCAGGGATGGCCCCACCTACAATGGGCTGGGCCCTCCCACATCAACTACTAATTAAGAAAATGCCCTGTAGGCTTGTGTACAGCGCAGTCTCATGAAGACATTTTCTTAACCGGGGTTCCTCCCTCTCAGGTGATTCTAGCTTTGTGTCGAGGTGATATGAGACTATCTAGAACAGCTCACGCTGCGTCTGTAGCACTTTGAGCTGAATCTCAAGTATATGAGTGCTCCATTCCCAGACATGTCGGTAGGGACAACCGAGACCTAAGTGGGTTGTGTTGTTCGCTTGCTTTTGCAGCATTAGAGATGGAACCCCTGCTTCAACCTCCAAGTGCTGGGATTACAGGTGTAGACGACCACATTCCCGGTCATTTCCTTTTAAGTTGATTGTCTCAGGCCTCTTGTAGTTTCCATGGCAGTGTTATAGAAATAAGGACACTTGCCCCATGGAGCTCTCGAAGGTCTTTCCCTGATTTAAGGCCAAGGGATGTCACACCCACCAGTGGGCTAGACGCACAGTGGGCACGTGAGCGCTGACCACCAGCTTTCCTGCCTCCCTGAGCTCACGGACACATGTGTAAGGCTCTACCCTGACTCCAGGATCCCAACTTCCCACGTCCAGATGCTGACTGGGAGTAAGCTAGGGTTCTCTGACACCCAGAATCCAAGGCTGCTGGGGGATGAGACGCATGGGCTCTGTTGGCTACTGGTCCCACCTTCCCTTGGGTGGGGCTTCACATTCTGTGACGGCCCCAAGGCTGCCTCTGTCTTCCGTGGGGAGTAAAGTCCCAGTCATGAGTTCGAGGGCTTGGCAAGGCTATGAGTCAAGATGTCCTTGGTCTCAGAGTCAGGAGGTTCCAGGTTTCATTCTTTGTCCTGGGGAGGGTTAATTGGTACAATGATGAAAGGGAAGTTTAATAACATCAGGGAAAACCACAAGCCATAAACGCATTAGCTCGCTAGCTGTACCACGTGGAAGGTGTCGAGGGACAGGAAGACTCACTCAGTGCCGTGTCTGGGATGGCAGACATCCCACAACATCAGTAGTGGACACAGCTCACATGGTTAGTCTGTGCAGGGGATGCTCCGAAAGAACGTGGCAGCTGCGGCCACTCGTGGCTGCAGAATGACCTTCCATGATGTACATGAGTAGGAAAGAGAGGTTGTCAACAGTGTGTGGTATCTACCCTTCAGGTTTAAAAAAAAAAAGTAAAACCAAGCTGCTGTATGCATAAAATATGTATAGAAATTTTGACAAAAAAGTAACACCAGGTCGCCCCTGAGGTGACCAGGGTGCAGGGGCAGCGAGGGTGGGAAGATTCGCTTGCAGTATACATAGACTGTTGGAAAATTTGAATGTGTGACATATGTATGTATTTCAAAAAAATCCAAGGCCATCACCCACATTTATAAATGGTGTGGTGGGAATCATGCCGTCTCTGAGCTGCAGCTGTAGAATCAAGAAAGACGGAAGTCAGTGCAAGGAGGGGAACGGGGATCAGGGAGTGACTGGTGCAGGTTGTGGACGTGGTAAGGGATCTGGTGAGCGGGTATCCAGGACGGTTCAGTGATCTTATTTAAGTTATTATTGGGATACCAGGACAGGAGTGCGAACCACTCAGCGCCGTGGTCTGAGAAACTGTGATGTCTCAAAGGCAAGGATATCTTTCTCATTTTGGTTTCCTGAGCAGCAAGTGGAACAGAGCCCAGCAACGTTAGTCAGCTTCCAGCAGAGCCCTTCGCAGCCCCCTCTTGGAGGAACTGGGGAGGAGCCAGGCCATACTGTCCACCAGGCACTGGGTGCGTGGCTTCCCTTTTTTTTGGAACTTCTTACATTGTCCAACTGGGACATTTGCCACTAAATATTTTGCTTAATTGGTCCCTACTAGGTCTGGAGGTCCTTATCGTTAAAAGAAGAAATGCAGAACTGAAAGGCTGGGCGGTGGCTCAGTGACAGAGAGCTTGCTCAGCAAGAGGAGGCTTGGAGGTCCTTCCTCAGTCCAGTGGGGTTGGGAGTGGGACATGTTATAAACAGAACTAGTACAGCAGCCGTGGGCATTGATGGGGAGTAGGCCTGTGTGGCCACCAGGGTGAGGGCTGTATCACCTTTCCTTTAGCAGGTAAATGCTAGCACATGACATGCGTACATGAGTGTGTGTGTGTGGTCATGTGTGTGTGGTCATGTATGTGTATGTTTGTGTGTGTATGTGTGTGTGTGTCTGTGTGTAGTCATGTGTGTGTGGTCATATATATGTGTGTGGTTGTGTATGTGTATGTTGTGTGTGTGTATGTGTGTGTAGTCATGTGTGTGTGGTCATGTATGTGTATGTTTGTGTGTGTATGTGTTTGTGTGTCTGTGTGAAGTCATGTGTGTGTGGTCATATATATGTATGTTTGTGTGTGTGTAGTCATGTGTATGTGGTTGTGTATGTGTATGTTTGTGTGTGTATGTGTGTAGTCATGCGTGCGTGGTCATGTATGTTTGTGTGTGGTCATGTGTATGTGTATATATGTATGTGTGTTGTTAGGTATGTATGGTCATGTGTGTATGTATGTATGTGTATGTATGTGTGTGGTCATGTGTATATATATGTGTGTGTGGTTATATGTGTATGGTCATGTGTGTGTGTATGTATGAGTGTGTGTATGTATGTGTGTGTGGTCATGTGTATGTATGTATGTGTGTGTGGTTATGTGTATATGGTCATGTGTGTGTATGTATGAGTGTGTATATGTATGTGTGTGTGGTCATATGTATGTGTATATATATGTGTGTATGGTCATGTGTGTGTGTGTGTGTGTGTGTTGTGTGTGTGTGTGTGTGTGTTGTTGTTGTTGTTGTCTGTTACACTTGTATCTGTGCAAGCTTGTGCAGAAGCCTGGGCTGTGAGGTGAAGTCAGTTTGCCGGTTCCTGACAGTGAAGTGTGACTCTCAGGAACACATCAGGCTGCCCAGCTTTCTCTGTCCTGGTGATCAGGCTGAAGAAGCCCAGCCTTACATCTGCAGAGTGCCTTACCCCTCATCTCCCCATCTCACTCTGGACTGATATCGCAGCTCATCCTGCTTCTCCCTCTCCTAGCCTACCTTCCTGATGCCGTTGAAGTACTTCTCCGTGGCAGGAGAAGGAAGGACTCCCTGACACAATCCAGGCTTACCCGTCTCAAACGCTCTCTGTAGGACCATGTCCCAGCCCTCTCACCATTCATAGCCTGACACAGGGTGGTGTGGGGGCTATAGAACTTTCCTTTCAGCGGCTCCAACGTGACACTATCGAGGGAGTTATCTCATCGCTTCTGGGTTTCAGATCCAGCCTACAAGCAGGAAGCGCACCAGCCTTGAATTCTGAGAAAAGATTCGGTCTGTCCACAGGATGCCTGGCCTTCATGAGTGCTTCAGAGGCGGGCAGGGTGCTGGGAAAGGTCCTGGGTTGTGTCTTCTGCCACCTGCTATCGATGTGTGACTGATACAAGTGTCACTCGCATTCAGAAATACATCCAGTACCTAGGCACTCAGCATACCCGAGCTCAGAACACCCACCCCGCTGTGCTCTTGCCTCACACATGAAGACACGAGAAAGGCGGAGCTATCCATTTAAAGATATGCAGCAGCAGGCAGCCGAGCTGGCACCTGAACAAGGGAATTGGACACAAGGGACTCGAAGCCAGGTCCTGCAGACGCACAGCTCTTCTCTGAGGTACACAGCGAGGAGAAGTCCTCATTATACTGGAGGAAGCAGCCAGATTCCAGCGCAGACAGAACATCCGTCTGGTTTCCAGGGTTTATCTGACTGAAGTGGCCAAGGCAGGCCCAGGATTAATGTTCAACAGAAATGTGGAAAGCAAACCACTTTGATAGTGTCTGTGAGTCAGGGTGGAGTTGGGTCACATCTAGGCAGGGTGGAGTCTCTCCTGCCGAGAAGCTAAGGCCAAATGCATTATCTCCTTCCTCCTCGGTGCTAGTGAGTCACAGGGGCAGGATGGGAGAAGCTCAACCTACCTGGGCTGGAGCAGGAGGGGCGTGTGTGTGTGTGTGTGTGTGTGTGTGTGTGTGTGTGTGTGTGTGTTGTGATGTGTGTGTATTTGAGGTGGTTATTGTATATTGTATGAGTCTATGGTATGAGGGTATAATATTGTGTATATATTGGTGTAGTGGGATATGGTATGATATGTGGGGTGTGTGTGTGTGTGTGTGTGTATGTGTGTGGTAATATGTTGTATATATGTGGTATAGTGGTGTGTGATGTGATACTGTATGTGCTGTGGTGTGGTATGTATAGTGTAGTAGGAGTATGTGTGTGTGTATATGCGTGTGTATGTGTGTGCACACGCGTGTGCGCGTGTGGGGCATGGTGTCTGTGCTGAGGCGGTGTCACTCCCCACAGCTGGTGGGAGCTGGGAGAGGCAGCAGTCAGCATTCTGCACTCTCTGCTGTCTCTTTCACTGTAGCTGTGCGGGCAGTCCTCAAAGGCTCAGGTTGGCTGGCTTCCTGCAGGCTCTGCAGTGAACCAGCCTTTGAACAGAAGACTTGAGTCGGAGCAGCTCAAAGGGCCCTGAAGGCAGGAGTAGCTTCTCGGTGCACACCTGCAGGCAGTGCGTGACCCTGGGCTGTGTCTGAGCAGAGTGAGCTGCAGGTTGTGGGCTAGCTGGAGAGGTGCCGTGAAGGGAATCGATGCCCAGGGACTGGTGGGCTCTTACAGAGGCAAGGGTGAGTGGGAGCAGGGGCCTGACTCTGAGACTCTGGCGATAGGACAGCATGGCGCAGATGAGTCAGGTTCTTACCTCATCCAATGTCACAGCACACTCCTCCAGACCCGAGGACCTTCAGAGATGCAGCAGACCAGCTCATCTAATAGGACAATGTCCACTACAGTAGGGCTGGGCCTCAGCCAGACGAGGACCCTGGGCCTTCAAACCCTTTGAACCATTCATGTGTTCTCTGCTGAGAGGAAGGTATCATGCTGTCCCAAAACTCGAAGTCCCTCTCTGGGCAAAGCAGGGCTGTATTTCCCACGCCCCTCAGTGCTCATTATGTCCTCACGATGTTTGGTGGTTGAAGTGTGAGCAGAAATGCACCTCATTTTCATGGAAGAAAAGCCTTCTCTCTTCACCTGCTACACAAATGACAATGGTCTCATTAATGACAGCCATGATCGATTGGGTCCCAGCTGTCATGTCAAGGACTCACTGCCCAAGGAGAGAGACAAACCTTTGTGCTTTTAAGGCACTGATTGATGCTTTAGGAGTGTCTGCTGATGACAGGAACCTAATTTAAATCAGATGCGTGGAAGGAACCAGGCTAGGGAATTCCAGTCAATGCATCAGCCAAGTACCTTGTGCTGGGCATTGCAGGAGACAAATTCACCAAGCTAATTAAAATTATGGACTTTATAAAACAGAGTCCTTGGGCTGGAGAGATGGCTCAGAGGTTAAGAGCACTGGCTGCTCTTCCAGACGTCCTGAGTTCAATTCCCAGCAACCACATGGTGGCTCATAACCATCTGTAATGAAATCTGGTGCCTTCTTCGGGTGAGTAGGCATTTATGCAGACAGAAAACTATACATAAGTAAATCTATGTTTTTAAAAGAAAGAGAGAAATCAACCAACCAACTAACCAACCAACCAACTAACCAACTAACCAACCAACCAACCCAACCAACCAACTAACCAACCAACCAACCAACCAACCAACTAACCAACCAACCAACCAACCAACTAACCAACCAACCAACCAACCAAACAACCAACTAACCAACCAACCAACCGAGTCCTTGTGGTGGGTACTGTAAGCTCCATTGCAAGTCAGCAGAAAGATAAACTTGAGGAGTGGCCATGCTCAAAGTCCAGTTTATTCTGCCTGGCCCGGGGGATGCTGTCTTGGAGTAGTGTGAAGCACAAACTTGCTCTTTATTCTCAAACAAAACCGTAGGTGGTTCCTCTGCTCCTGCATCTATTGAGGCCGCAGAGACACATTTCGCAGACCACTTCGGCAGAGAGAAGTCTCTTCCGCTGAAGCAGCGATTCGCAACCTTTCTTTAACACAGCTCCTCATGTTGTGGTGATTTCCCCCTCCACGCCCCACAAAATCATTTCATTGCTACTTCAGAACTGTAATTTTGCTGCTGTTAGGAATCACAACATACACATCTGATACACAGGATGTGATAAACAGGCTGAGAACCACTGCTCTAAAGGGTGCCTGGTTCTCACGCTCACTGTTGCCTGGAAGCCCATCCCCCATGTTCCAGAACAATTAAGCCAAAATCCTTGGGGACAGAGCCTGAGTATCAAGGAGGGTCACATTTGAACGAATCAGCTAAGTGGAACCCGCAGTTAGATGGCTTCCCTCCATCACCTTGGGCTGTGTTTGACCAAATGTCCCCGAGGTAGGCACCTTGCAGAGTTTCTGGTGTCTCAGGCTGCAATGGCAGTTGGAGAGGCTTCGAGAGGAGGGGAGCCTGGGAGATTCATCACAGTGTCTCTGTAGACAGTGTTCTATGACACTCCTGGGGCCTCAGACGACCTGCCATAGTCTCTTCCTGCAGAATTTGGGACAGACACACCCGGATCTGAGCTCTGAGGCATCTAGGATTTTTAGCAAGTTGCTTAGTGGCTGTTAGGGTTGTTACAAAGTCAGCCAATGGCCACCTATTTCTCTCTTGAGTTATGCGTGCTTCTCTAGTTCCTTGGAATTGAATGATAGAGTACTCAGTTGAAATCTGCTATCTCTGGTGTAGGCATCGTTGTTAAAAGCCCCCTTCTTTTTTGTATTATAATTAAAAAATCAGCATATAATATCATTATGATATTGGATACATACCATAATGATATCTTTGAACGAAGTGTGCTTTTGCAGCTCTCCCTCCCATCTCTGCCACACTCCATGCTCTACTGGTCTCCTCCTTGAGCACCCCCCACTCTTTTCCTCTTTGTGTCTCACATGTCCCGAACTCCCTCTTCAGCTAATATCACCACGTATGATGTAGCCTACAGAGTGTTCTGCGTTCCATTGAGAAGCCTTTGTGTTCTGTAGATTTGGACGGAGCCGTCTGCAGAAGTCTTGAGCAGTCCATTTGGTCTAGGGTGCGGTGCAAGTTTGCTATTCCTTCTCTGTCTGTGTGGCATGGACAATGCTTACGTGTGATGTCAGGTCCCTGGATATCACTTATTCCTTCTTTTGGATGCGTTAGCTTTCCTTATGCATGTAGGTCTAAAATGTAGGCACACATACATTTATAGTGGTATTTCCTCCCGCTAAATCAACTCACTTATTGCTCATTACTGGCCGTCCTTGCGTCTTCTTACGCTTTCGACTTAATGTCTGATTTGTCTGATACAACGAGCTACTTCCGCCATTTTCAGATTCCATTTGCACGGACTGCCTCTTCTCCTTGAACATCCTCCGGGGCAATGTGTGCCATCCCTAGAGGTGAAGTGAGTTTCTCACAGGCAGCATGTGTCTCATTCAATGTTCTTCTTCTTCTTTTTCTTTTTTAAATTATTTTTATTGAGGGGCCTGTGTCAGCATGTGGGCTGTGTATGAGTTGTTCAGTATGTGCAGAGAAGAGGGTGCCTGATCCCCCAGAGCTCTGGAATGTGGGTATGAGTGTGTGTGTGGGGGTGAGTGCAGATGTCTGTAGAGGCCAGAGACGTTGGATCCCTTGGAGTTGGAAGTAGCTGTGAGCCCCCTGATAGAAGCGTTGGAAACTGGAAACTGAACTTGAATCTGAATCATCTCTACTCCTCCCCGGACATGTTTGTTTGTTTATTAAATTTTTTTGAGGCATCCATATTTAGACCAGACTGCCTTTGAGCTCATCTCTGCCTCCCGAGTGCCCGAATTAAAGTTTCCTCTCTGGGCAACTGGAATGCTTGCTGGTGTCGGATTTTCTCTGCACAACGAAGGGCTCCATTTCCTCCAGATTTCAGCGTCTGGACTTGTCTGTGGCTTTGCTTTCCAGGAATTTAAAGCAGGATGCTTATCTTTCTTCAGAGCCTGTGGTCACTTCTGCCGTTTGATTTCCAGATGGGACCTTAAGTATGGGTCTGTCACGAGTCTCTGGTCTGGTCCGCACGTTGCCAGCACTTCACTAGAAGAGGACCGAGTTTGTTACAAATCCACACTTGGTGTTTTTCAATGACTGCCTAAGACGGGTCTGGGTGGGTCTGGACGGCACAGTTTGGGCCTGTAGTCAGAGGCTATGGAATTCTGCCTCGCTTGTGCGCTCCTGACGGAAACCATGCACATGGTAGTGTTGTACACTGGGTTCCAGGGCAGAGGCCTACACTTTCTTTTCTGTTGTACCTGTCAGGGAGAAGGTGGAGTCTGCCTCTGTGCTAACACTGAGGAGCAGTGATGGAGACAGACCCAGGACTACCTGGTTAACAACACAGGGCTGAAAATTTGGTCAGATCTTAGCTCTGCTTTTCATGTGCAAGGCCTGGATTTTTCTCTTCTCTCCTTCCCGGGTGGGAGGAGTCTCCATGTTACGTCGCCAGGGCTTTGAGGAGGAATAATTAGGGCACCTCTCTCCTTCCTGCCTCTTCAGTGTGTCCTTCGTTTTTACGCTAAATCCAGATTTGGAACCCTTTCGTCTGATTTCCTTCGCTCCTCTGAGAGAGCTTGTGCCGGAATACATGTTCTGGTATTTCCGTGAGCCGACGACAACTGGAGACTCTTACCAAGTCACCAGCCCTTAACTGTGGTGCCTGCTCTTAGCGTTTGGGTGTCACTCTTTCCCAGGGGACAAGGAATGGAAGTTTCTGTCTGTGGTGAATGAGGAGGCTTTTCCAGGGACCCTAGAGACCAGAGCTCTGTCTCTGGTCTCACCTGAACTGTAAGGCTCACTGCATCATGTCCTGGGGCAGCTGGGTCCCATTTTCTTTACCCTCTGACAGACTGCTTCCTAGGCTCATAGAGTTCAAGCTGAGGTTGAAGGCGCCCGGGGAGTGGGGGTTTTCCGAGCAACTCAGGTTTTGTCCTGTGGTGAAGTGTAGCCACCTCACTGTGACTCTGAACTTCCCCTGTGAGTCCGAAAGAACCTTGGTGCTGATGTCCTCTGGTTGGCATCCCAACCTCAGAATGTCACATGTCTAGGGGAGATATCAAAGCCCAGATCTAGAGCTGGTTGACCGTGGACACCTTAGAGGCAGACCTGGACAGATTGGACTGAACTGCAGGTGAATGAGCGCTCGGATTCTGGACCTAAGCAGAACTATGCAGGCTCGTTAGGGGCTGGCATCGTCCCAGCCTCAGAGAACAGGGGTGAGAGAAGGCTGTTGGCTCTCTGCTCTTCAGGCAGATTGGCTTGATGCATTGAGTGATGAACAGAGGGGGTTATCTGTAATACGTATCATTATTCTCTCATCTACACATGTAGATGCTTCATCTTGTGAGTCAAGGACTCCCGGGTCAATGTTAGAAGCTTGGGAGGTCCAGGGAAGGGATGTTAATCTCTTTGTACTGCTTACATTTACCTGTGGGTCCTCCAGGACTTGTAAGGTGTTTGCTTGAAGTCCCACCAGGTCTGGTGAGAGGCCAAGTATCAATTTTGTTTTGGCTTAACAAACCAAACACCAAAAAAAAAATTAAATAAAAGTGCAATACAATATTTAAAGAACGTGTTCCCCGAGTCAAATATAAACAGAAAACGGTGTCTTTTTATGGATAAAGTTCAAATTTTATAAAGTTTCCAAAAATGCTTCCTGGCTGTTTTTTGAAGTTGAAGTAGGAGCCACTTAAGAGCATAAAATATTCCACAGTTGAAGACATAGAGGAGTCAGTGTCTGTGGATAGAAGCCATTTGGGCGAGGCTGGCCCAAGAGAAGGACTGGCCAGGCTGGAGCCTGGAGGACGCACGCTGCCCAATCACTTGTTCCAGTAGAGCTTTCAGCCACAGTGATGTCATGCCTGCCTCCCAGTTTCCTTAGTCTATATTTCCTGCTTCACAGACACACAGGTGCGCGCGCGCACACACACACACACACACACACACACACACACACACACACACACACACACACACACACATTCTCAATTCACAAAGGCCGGAAGCCAAGGATGAGAATGTGGAGGGTGGCTTAGGAACACTGCTCTAATAACAGACTGTTTCCAAAGACTTCTGTTTTAGGTGTGATATGCCATACACCCACTTCCTGTTCCCACCTGTGGCCCATACACCTACTTCCTGTTCCCACCTGTGGCCCACACACCCACCACCTATTCCCACCTATTGCCCATACACCTACTTCCTGTTCCCACCTGTTGCCCATACACCCACTTCCTGTTCCCACCTGTGGCCCATTACACCCACTTCCTGTTCCCACCTGTGGCCCATCCCCCCACTCCCTGTCCCCACCTTCTGCCCTTACACCCACTTCCGGTTCCCACCTTTGGCCCATACACCCACTTCCTGTTCCCACCTGTGGCCCATACACCCACTTCCTGTTCCCACCTGTGGCCCATACACCCACTTCCTGTTCCCACCTGTGGCCCATACACCCACTTCCTGTTCCCACCTGTGGCCCATACACCCACTTCCTGTTCCCACCTGTGGCCCATACACCCACTTCCTGTTCCCACCCCACTTCCTGTTCCCACCTGTGGCCCATACACCCACTTCCTGTTCCCACCTATTGCCCATACACCTACTTCCTGTTCCCACCTGTGGCCCATATGCCCACTTCCTGTTCCCATCCGCTTTGTTTGCAGCTTTGAGACATGACTAATAGTCCAACTGGTCATCATTCTTGGGTCAATTTCTAGGTATTTCTGGGTCCTAAGAGTGACTTCTGTTTTGGGGGTGTCGTTAGCCTGGCTTAGTGGCATACTGGCACCAGAACCCTACCATCTATCTCCTCCTGTTGGTTGTCCTCAAAGCCTAGCAAAGCAGAAAACAGTAGCTTTACAGGAATTGGCTAGATTAATTTTGCCTGCTTGATTTCATAAAATGTGGCGGGGAGCCAGTGTAAGTTTAATTTTTATTGTACCTGACAAGAGTTGGATTCTGTTAAATCAGAAAAGCCAACCAGTAACCACAAGTGGAGTTCGAAGAATGGATTAGGGGATTCCAGAGCTACTGCTCAGGGCTGAGAGGCTAAAACCGGCAAGGAAGGGGTGGGCTTGTGTCAAGATACGTATGCAGAAATAATAGAGCAGAGATGCTTGCATAAGTCTGTTGTCTTGTCTTAGTTTCCCTTCCCATTGCTGTGATAAAAATGCTCCAATAAGGTAACTTAAGGGAGAAAGGGCTTATCGGCTTATCTCAATTTACGGTTTGAAGATTGCAGTCTGTCATAATGGGAGAGTTAGAGAGGCAGCAGCTCCAGGCAGCCGAACACAATCAGAACAGAGTAAAGGATACATGTGTGTTGCTGCTCAGCTCCTCTATCTACTTCTACTGTCTAAGATTCCGGCTAAGGGATGGTTCCGCCCACAGTGGGCAAACCCAATGCGGTAGAGGGAACCTCTCACAGCCATGCGCAGAGGTGGCCACCAGGTGATTCAGGATTCTGTCTGTCAACAGTAGCAGTGACATCTGTGAAATACTCCCTGCAGGTCTGTGGTGGGAGGCAAATTGTCTGTGGGAAACAATGTTCTTCCATGGGCGATAGACATGGTGATTGACCAATGGGATGAGCCAGGAGGCTTTCCTAGGGTGTGGATGTCCCCCAGTATTGTTCAATGGCTATGAGTTGATAACTTGCCTGTGGCCTTTTAGATTCTTAAATCTACCTGTGGCCCCTTCTATGTCATTATAATATAAACGTGGCAGTTAGCTTTTTTGACTTCTCTGTATATAATAGGCATAGCTGGTCCGGAATCACTATGTAGACCTTGAAGTCCAGAAATCCATCTGCCTCTGCCTCCAGAGTACTGGGATTAAAGGTGTGTTCCATCATTCTCAGTAGTTTTTTTTAAGTGTGTGTGTGTGTGTGTGTGTGTGTGTGTGTGTGTGTGTGTGTGTGTGTGTGTGTGTCTCGCTCTGTAGACCAGGCTGGCTTCAAAATTAGATATCCACCTGCCTCTGCCTCCCAAGTGCTAGGATTAAAAGCATGCACCATCAATGCCTGGCCCAATTCCTTTTTTAATAAACAGAATTACATCTCTTTGGTGCAGGGGCTGTGGGATGCCCTGGGAGCTTTCCACTATGTAGTTCTTTCTCCAGGACTGAACATTCCCTTACAGAGCCAGAGGGCACTTGCTTTGCCGCCAGGGCCAGTGACCACAGCTTCATTCCAAGCACAGTGCTACCCACTCACTCCCCTGTTCCCTCCTCTTTAATCTTGCATTTCTTCTCATTCTGTACACTTTAAAAGCAAGGTCCAATATTCTCTTGTGTGTCTGTCTGATTGCTCATTTGGGTTATAAAGATTTACCTTTATAAGGAATTTTGTTTTGTATCTTACGGTATGAGGCATTTTTGTATGTTTTCAAGCACCAATTAGTTTTTTTTTTTAATGTGTCTTAAACTGCTGAGCCTGAAGAAAAGGGGGGTGGCTGTGTGGTCATTTGTGGTGGTTTGAATGAAAATGGTCCCATAGACTCATAGGGAGTGGCATTATCAGAGGTGTGGCCCTGTTGGAGGAAGTGGATTTTGAGGTCTCAGATGCTCAAGCCAGGCCCAGTGTCACTCTCTCTTCCTGCTGCCTGTGGAACCGGATGTAGAAGTCTCAGCTACCTCCCCAGCACCATATGTGCTGTCATGTTGCCTGCCTCGGTGATAGTGGACTAAACCTCTGAACCCACGAGCCAGCCCCAATTAAATGTTTTCCTGTGTAAGAGTTTGTGGTAGGGGCTGGGGATTTAGCTCAGTGGTAGAGCGTTTACTAGGAAGCTTTGGTCCCCAGAAAAAAAAAAGAACCAAAAAAAAAAAAAAAAAAAGAGTTTGTGGTATCTCTTCAGAGCAACAGAACACCAAGATTTCATCGGTCTAGTCTCGAGTGAGGCGATCTTAGACCTCTGGGGTTGCAAGGTTACAGGTGGGAATAGCCTCTGTCTCATGTTTTGTTTTCTTCTCTTTGGCTTGGAGGTCCAAAGACATAAAGGTCGAGTCATCGTAGGCCAAAACAAAAAACACAAACACAAGGCCTAGAGAGGTTAAGAGCCTTGCCTTCATCACACGGCTGGAGGACGCTGAAGCCGGACCTCCATCTAAAGTCTGCCCCTGCAGTCATACTCTTAAGCAACACAATGCTGAGAGCTTAGCATAAATTATGTCATCGTACTGGAGTCACAGGGGTTAGGATGGGATCCAAACCATGTGTAGGTGAAGTTCCAAGACTCCAAGGCGCGGCTGTTTCGTTAAGCTATGGTAAAAGTGCAAGATGTGTCAGAGGCAGCCATGTATGGGAGAAAGCTTTGGACCACAGAGTAGTTCGAGTTTACCTTGGACAGAGCATTCATTGGATTTCCCCGGCACTGATCAAACCACGTTCATTGTGCTAATGGGGGGCATCACGTGGTGTGGTTGTCTGAGCAAAGTTAACCAGTGTGTTTACGTTGGTTCTCCATTGAGGGCTGACTTCTAAGACTTGAGTCTTTTTTTTTTTTTTTTTTTTTTTTTTTAATAATTATTTTTACAAAAAAAAAGAAAGTAAAAAGACACACGCATACACGCCAGTTTTACAAAACCTTGTATTAATCATTTCCCTTCACTCTCAATATAACCATATGAAATATAGCCATGATTCTTAATTCTGTGGGAGGAAATGAGTAATAAATACACTGTAGCAAGTTTAGACCACGAGGGCGTTGTCACTGGTAACAACATTTGAAAACTGTACACTTGCAAAGAACAGCATGTTCAAACATTAGTGTGTCTGCATCAGTAGAGCTTTTACATGTAACAAACATGCTCTTTCCATGTATGACAAATTTAAAAAATATGCATTGCTTGGCAACATGAACTAGGCAAAAATATTTCTTTGTTCACTGACTTTATACAGGGAAACAGGACAAAAGTCATGCATGTACAATACAGATGCCTGCACAGGGCATGCAACAAAAGGACGCCTTTTGAAAGTCCGCTTGCGTTAGGCATAAATACGTGAGGGTTATATATTAATAAGGGAGGAAGTCTTCTGTTCGCCATGACTAACATTCCTGCTTTCTTCTTGCTCCTCCCAGAGGGATACACATTCACCTTTAAGTCAAGATAAAGGAATTAAAAAAAAAAAAAGTCACTTTGCAAACATCTCTGATGAGTTGCAAAAAAAAAAAGAAAAGAAAAAGCAAACAGAAAAACAAAGCCAATATTAGCATCAAGGCTCTGTGTACAACTTCTACAGGTTCTGTTTACCATAGGCACACCTGAGCACCCTGGGCAGGGTGGTTTAGCCCCCACTCTGGGCTAAAGAGGAAGGTCACCGGACAGAATCCACTTTCCTCCCCTCCCTAGCTCAGCCCTCATCCCAGGTCCGGGGTGCACAGATCTACAAACCTTGCACCAGCATTCGCTAGCTACAAGAGGCACAGAAGAATGCAAGGCCCGGAGAAGACTCCCACTCTGTAAAAGGCAGGCAGCGACACCTCAAAAGAAACTCTGGTTTTCCCTCAGCGTCGCCTCAGAAGAATGGGAGGTTGGGGCCCAGCTGCAGCTCCCATCCGTCCTGGGTACCAGAAAGAGACTTTCAGCTCAACCTGGGCTGAGAACTTGGTGCACACAGCAGCCCTTGGCAGGCAGGACTCGCCAGCAGCTACTTGGCTTGCTGGGTTTGTGTATAAAAAGGTGAAACGCAAAAGCATGTGGGGAGGGGGTGGGGTGGGGGAACACACACAACAAACCGTCAGCAGCATCGTTTGTGTCGTGTACGGTTTGTGTCTCTTCCTATTGTTTTCGGGTTAAGAAAACACTATGAACAGAAAAGCACCAATAAAACATCACCCATGATAGTGTAGACCGGCACTGTGCCTCAGACAGTGCAGAGACATGCTGCTTAAATCAGAGCGGTGGGGGTGGGGCGGGGTTGACGGGTAAAAAAAAAAAAAAAAAAAAAAAAGGCACTGCAGCTCATTCCTGTGTCTGACCTCACAGCCTCAGGCATGCAACTGTTTGACTCTGTTTATAAATAAAATTTCTCTGCCTTAGGATTTTTTTTTTTTTAATTGAACTGTATACCTGCAGTCAACACAGGACTCAAATCAAGGTTGGGGGGGGGGGAAGAGGCTCTTAAAAAAAATCATCAGAACACAACCTTAAAAAAAAAACAAAAAAACAAAACAAAACACTAACATAGCAAACCAAAACTAAGTAGATAAAAATCTATACCGTCAATGAAAAATAAGCTTTTCTTTTTTTTTCTTTTTTTTTAAAAAAAAGAATTATGTTGTTACTAATAACAGACTTTATCATGGTTACCAGCCATAGCGCGTTAATAAGTAACATATCCAAAATAATATCTCTAATAATCAGATAACCATTGCTTCTATACTCCATGAGGGAATAAATAGAAATTCAGATTTGCAAATATACTCTATGGTCTTCTTCCTCTTAAAAGACGCGCGCGCCTGTGATTGTGTTTCTGAACAGCCCACGTCCTTACGGGTACGTGCGCTGTGTGTAGCAGACTCGAACACCTTCTCCTTCCTACAGGACGTGGAGTCCTGTGGCTCTTCTCCGTGAACCTTCCCAGCGTCCTCCAAACACTTCCTCAGACCCTCTCGGCCTCACCTTTGGCCTTCGGCATCCTAACCTATTCTGCCTTACATGGGATGCTCCATCCCAGCTCTTTCCCCAACACTGCTTGTTTGGAAAAGAGACATGAGGGATGAATGTTAATGGCACTTGGTTAAAAAAAAAATTTCTCTCTCTCTCTCTATATATATATACATATATAAAAAGCTAAACATGCTACCTCTTTCTGCACGTGAATTTGCATCTTCAAGACCTGGTCACCCACGGAGCATCCTGAACCTTTTGTTTCTGTGTTGTGAAGTTCTACACCAGACAGCGTATCTAAGTCCTCTGTGTTCACTAAAAGCGCTATCTTCTTAAGGTGCCCTCGGCCCTGCCCTAAATCTCTGTCAGGGCATCCATGGCTGGGCTAGGTTGTACGTTTGTAATCGTGACAGGCAACGGTGTGTGGATTTTTTTATTAAGGCCTTTAGAGTCTGTGTGCACTTCATTAACTTGAAAAAAACAAAAAAAAAAAAAACAAAAAAAAAAAAAAAAAAAACCAGAGGTAAAGTCATTTGCATGGTCTGGTTTTAAACTTCACTTTTCTTTTTCTTTTTCTTTTTTTTTTAAAAAGAGGAATCAGTCTCACCCATAAACAGGCCTTATGTTATGCCCCAGATCATGCCTCTGGCCGCTCGCTCATACCGTCATATTTATGCGACCGATTCCCCAGTGCAGCACACAATTTCCTTTTGATTCCCTCTAACATCCTCCGATGCATTAAATTCTGAGCTATTCTTTGCTGCCCTTAAGAGACAGACCTATGATAGCACGGCGTCACAGTAAATTTCCGGCTGTGTGATGTGCGTATGTTTTCTCTTTCCTGTGCGTGGCTGGATAAGCCATCCCGCCACACAGCAAAAATCTCTGACTCACAGGCCTGGGGAGAGCCACCACTTCTCTTATAAGTGTGACCTTTCCTGCTTCTGCTTTCATCCGCCCGCCCCCTCGATGGAGCTGGACCACGAGGACTTCTTGCCTCTCTGCATTGTTCTCTGTGACACTATTGCTGGGTCATTCTTCTTCAGCAGAGAGAGAGTGAGAAGAGATACAGCTCCCCGGTCTAGGTTCCTGCAAAGTCTTCGTCACAAATGTTCTAGTGTCGGGCTTCGTGCAAAAGAAAACCATCTACCGTGTCTCTCCTCCTCTAGAGGGACGTGTGTACCTATGGATGTGTCTGTGGGGTGAGACCAGGGCTGGTAGGATGGGGTGGGGAGGGTGGGAAGCAAGACAGGCCTTGGGTGGGTTGCAAATCCAGCCCAGAAAGAGGTTGCAGAGTTTATCATCTCTGAGGGAAACCTATGAGCAAATCCATAACTGATCACACGGCGCCACCATCCTCATGTCTGTGCCTAGCACTCCATTCATCCCAGCCACATCCTTATCCTTCCAACCCGTCCACGCGCTCCTCCCATCTTATGGTGGAAGACGGCAGCCTTGAGGCCCAATCGTCTTCTCGAGAAGCAGAGCTTGGCAGCCATTTAAAAAAAAAGACAACCCTGCTACTATTATAAAAATATAGATGAGACAAAAATGAATCCGTAACAGGAATCAGTCTTTTACAAAAAAAAAAAAAAAACCATAGTGTGAAGGGAAGTTCTACCCACACTCGACACTTTTATGTACCCTTTAAAATTCTTATGTAAACAATACACAAATCAAAGTTTATCTGAAAGTTTGCTGGAGGGACTTCTTCCTCTTGCCCTTGTTGCCTTGTCGCCCCCTCTCGTGGTTGTTTTTTCCTCAGGGAAATCCAGTCAGGGGAGACACAAACAGGCCAGCCGCCATCTTGCTCTGCTTGCTCGTGTGCTGACGGCGAAGCTGGGCACTGAGAAGGCTCCCCAGGGCAGGGCTTCTCCCTCCCTCCCGTGTGTCTCTTGCATAACTCTCCTAGCAATACTCTTCCCCACTCCATGTCAATCCAGGAAGCCACTAGCGTCCCTCCACCCCCTCCCAGCCCCACGTTCCCCGAGAGTCCCCTCCCCACCCTGCATACCGTCCCATCCCGTGACAGAAACAAATGACAACATAACCAACCCCAGGTCTACTGATATGTTTACAAGGATGACCTACGCTCTCACAAAATCAAAATGGGCGAGGGACCAGGGGGAAAAGGCTGCAAAGTGTCTTGGAAGAGCCTCTGCAGCCCTGAAGATGGCTGACACTGGGCCCGCAGCAGTCCATTTCACGGCCAGCGCGGTCACTGTCATCTTCAGTTTCTAGATTGTGGAGGTCCGGTCAACCCCGTCTGTGGAGGGAACCAGAGGACGACTGAGCAAAACCAGTCTGGGTTGGCTCTCTGCCAGCACTGCCAGCACCTTGCCTATACTGGTCTCTGAGGTGAAGGCTTTATTTGCACACTCACTTGTTCTCATGCTCGACCACCTGTCCACTCACTCATTTACCCACCCATCCACCATCCACCCACCCACCCATTCACCATCTACCCACCCACCACCCATTCATGTACCCACCCATCTGCCTACCTACCCATTTACCTACCCACCCACCCACCCATTCACTCACCCACCCACCCATCCATCCACCCCATCTACCCACCCATCCACTCATCCACCCACCCACCCCACCCATTCATGTATCTACCCATCTGCCTACCCATTCACCCACCCACCCACCCACTCATCCACCCATCCACCCATCCACTCATTCATGCACCTACCCATCTGCCTACCCATTCAACTATCTACCCACCCATTACCTACCTACCCACTCATCCACCTGCCTACCCACTCATTTACCTGCCTACCCACTCATCCACCCACCCACCCACCCATCTACCCACCCACCCACCCACCCACCCACTCACCCACCCCACCCACTCCACTCATTTACCTACCTCTCCACTCACCCACCTACCCACTCACCCACTCATTTACCCACCTATCCACTCACCCATCTACCCACCCACTCACCCACCCACCTACCCACCCATTTACCTACCTCTCCACTCACCCACCTACCCACTCACCCATTCATTTACCCACCTATCCACTCACCCACCCACCCACTCACTCACTGCCATTTATCATCTATATAACATCCAGAGAGTTTTTTTAAAAAATGGGAACCATATTGAGCCCAGGAGCCAAGATACAACTATCCTTACCTCCCAAGTAATCACATTTTAGAATTTACATTACAGACACGTAAGTCAACAATGATGCCTGGAATGATGATGACCCCAACCACTGTGTTCCAAGGAATGAACTCGGAGGGAGGAGGAATGTATAACTTGGCATTGGAAGTCAAGGATGGGTTCATAAAGACACAAAATGGCTTGTTGATTGTGCTGGTAGGAGTGCGAAGGAGGACTCAGGAGAGGATGATGGGAGGATGGTAAGGGACAAGAGAGGTGGGTGACAGATTCTCAAATGGAGAGGCTGATGGTAGATCCTAGGGTGTAGGGTGAGAGGCAAGGGTAGGCCTGGAAAGAGAGAAAAGCTCTACTATAAATGTGAATGGAAATGTGGCCTTCACACCTGTTTCTTTGGAATTATTTCTCACTGCAAGTCCTTGATGAAAGGCCAAAGACCTGTTCCTGCCCAGACTGGACAGCCAGAGGGACAGATACAGCTGATCCAATCTCTCTGCTCTAAGAACAAGGGTAAAGGCAGGAAAAGCAATGGCAGATGATGTGTGTATTCGGAGTTGAAAGCTTCAGGTGGCAGAAGGGTAATTTAATTACCCATGCCTCTCTGAAACGTTAGAGAATTGGTCAGGCTGCAAAGGGTGTGTCTGTGGGAGGGACATGTGCTCCAGAGACAGGAAGCTATGAGTGAGACAGAGCTGCTGACGGCCCCTGGCGCTCCTCGGCTGCCCGTTTTCACAAGGGTTCTAACACAGCCCCCAGCAGCTCAACCATCAAAGGACCTTAGATGGGTACTGGGGGACCTAAACACAGCAGAACCATGCTACACCGCTTTTGATTGGCTCCCCTGGCAAGCATCAGATGGTTTGACGAAAGATGGTGTGGCAGAGGGCAGTGAAGAGGTAGCCATGATGGCGCATGCTGGAGATGATGGGGCGTCATGCCGTAGGCAGAGAGAGGCACGGATTGGTCATCACAGGTAGAGATGGTATCCAGTAACTGCTGGATGAGGGTAATGTTGAGCTAGCTATGGAGGACATCTTTGGCTTTGCCAAGCTCTAGAGGCCAGCCAGTGTGGCCAGCACAGTTCCCACCATGGCCTACCAGGTCTAGCAGAGGGAGCATCTCTAGTTACTATGTAAGACTCAAGGGGAAGATGGGAGTGCCTGATCATTCCAGGGGACGTTGGGGACCTAGGTGACATGGAAAGGGAGTGAGCCCACTTACAGGGATTTCCTGGCTGCCATGCTGTAGTGTCACGCTGACGTTTTTAACCGAAATTTTCATTGAGATAATTTATAGGTTCACATGCATTTGTGAAATAATGATCTAAGAAGATCACAGGGGTACCCTGTCAGGTCCTATACTGGTGACAATTTTGGTCTAACAGGACATTACAGTGAAGAAACTGATGTTGGTATAATCTATTGATCTCTCTCTCTCTCTCTCTCTCTCTCTCTCTCTCTCTCTCTCTCTCTCTCTCTCTGCCTCTCTGTGTGTGTTCGTGTGTACATGTAAGAATGGACAACCATATGTGTGCAAGTCATGGCAATTCAGGGAAAGATTTTTTTCAGAAAGGAAACAGTGGCCCCTGCCAGTTTGGGGGGCTGGAGGTATGAACTTGTAATCAATAACCAACTTTCTATGGTGTCAGCCTGAGCCGTTCTTGGGGCTCAATGGTCTAGGAGAGAAGGAGTGTTTGTAGAGGTCCCTTTGTTGTGGGGATGTCTGAGAAGTCTCTAGAAGTAGGGCATACCCCTGCTTAGCTCTCTGGCCCACACGTTAATGCTAAATCTTCCTAGTTGTGAAAGTGGGGAGCCAGGAGTGTGAAAATCTCAGCTAGCTCAAGCCTAAGGCTTGGCTTTCGACCATGTGATGTGTCTTCCGAGGAAAGCCAGGCTTACTGATTTTCAGCTGTGAAAACTGAACCCTGAGAACCTCGGGGGGGGGGTGCCACTCACAGGCAAGCACCACAGGTTTTATAGTTACTACTGCAATAAATGCCATCCTAGGGCCTTGAGAAAATAATTTGCATAGAGACTCTGCATCTGCGACAGTGGGGGTGGTAAGTAAGGCTTAGAAAGGGGTGAGGAGACAGAAGAGGGGGGGGGAGTGTGAGCTTCAGAACCCCCGAGGAAGGGCTGCATACTTTTCACTTAGCGCAGGCCTCGGGCTCTAACAGTGGAGCCTCATTCTGAGGCTCTTGGGTCCCTTCTATAAGAGGCTTGGAGGACCGTCTTTTCCGAACACCACAGGTCGCACACCAGAGGTAAAACCCAGAGAGGCTGATGAAAGATTCACAACTCCCTACCTGGGTGTCCTTTCGTGTTTTTATCGCAGGGGCCTCAGGGAAAGAAAGAGAGAGGAAAGGATGGCTAAGAGAAAAGGGGGCTTCGGCAAGCAAGGGCAGCGGTTACCAAGGAAACAGAGAAGAGCAGAGACATCAGAAGCGTCTCCAAGTTGGCACCGTGGACCATGGTGGACAGTCATCTGGGACACAGAGGACGTGGTGCCTTCCCCCTGCATCCTTGAGTGACAGCACGGGAGAATCTCCCCTCCTTCATTATATAACTCCTATCTGTGTGCACTGGAAGTGTGCATGGAGGTCAGAGGTCAGCATCAGCTGTCTGCCTTAGTGACTCTCCATCTTATTTTTTGAGACCATCTACTGAACCCAGAGCTCACTTATGTGGCTAGACCAGCTACCCTGATAACTCCAGGGTAGCCTGTGTCCACCTTCCTAGCGCCTACAGGCACATGCTACGATGCGTGGCTTTTTACATGGATTCTGGCAACTGGAACTTAGGCCTTCGTGTTTGTGTAGCAAGCACCTTGCCCACTGGGCTGTTTCTCCAGCCCCAGAGAAACTGCTACTGTGCGTTTCCTCTTGCCATTGGTCTTCCTATAAAATGACTTAATTTGTCTGCGTGATGTCCCCAGCGAGGTTATCTTCCCTGGGACCTGGAAAGGGCTGGTCCATAGAGACTCGGCTATAGCTGAAGACCACAGTGCTCCTTCAATGAAGGCTGGGCCACCTTCAACTTGGTTTGCATCCTCTGCCCCTGGAAATGGCTTAGGAGGAGGCTATCCATGAGAGGGGATTATTTTGGGAGAGCCGGGGGGGGGGGGAGGACCAACACAACAATACAAAGGCTTAGGAGGTTAGCAAGATGAGAACATTAGTGGAAACTCATCAGTTCCAAGAGGTATTCTGTGAGAACAGAAGAACCTTCTTTAAAAAACAACAAAACAAAACAAAAGTGTTCAATGAAAGCTTCCTCTGAATAAAGATTATTTGGCATTTTCGATAATGACGATAATGGCGGTACTTAACCATTTGATAAGAGCTTCCAAATGCCAGTTATCTCAGGTCCATCCGGCCCTGCAGGGGAAGGTCAGTTTTCCTTGCTGACTCTCAGAGGCAGTGGGAGGCAGCAGGCTCCCCAGGCAGCATGCTGGGCTGTAGATTTCCTACCAGTGTGTTTTGGGGCACTTCTACCACTGAATGGCTACACCAGTTTGTTGGTCCTTATATTGAGGGGCTGGGTCTCCCATTATTTACCAAGGGGCTGCTGACACAGCAGGAAGAGGAGCTGGAGGACAGCTCCTAGAGATGCTGTGAGACAGCCAGGATCAGACTGACCAGAGAGATGGAACAGTTTGCAAATACTGCTTCCTGGGTCTTCTCTGTTTGGTCTGAAGCCTTGTAGAGCCATGATAGCCCCAGAGCAGCCCTTGAACTCCCTCCCGACAGTTAAGTCAGCTGTGAGAGCTTCAATCCTTCTCTCTGTTCTACGTAGACCATTTGTTTCCTGTTTGCTTTCAGGAAAAGACTGTATTTTGCACAATCCATAACATATGAACACGGAGATTAAACATCTAAAAGTCAAAGGTGGAGAGTCTCGGGGACAAAGCTTTCAGGAGCAGTAGGTGACATCGACTTCTCTATTCACTGCTGCCAGGGGATGCTCGGCTGGGCCCTAGGTGTGGCAATGGTTCAGACCACTTCTGGGGCCATGAGGTACACCCAGGCAGAAGAGGGATGCTGGAAAGGCTCACGACAGCCACGTGATAGCCTCTCTGTGAGCCAGAGGCTCCATGAGGAAGAGGACAGAAATGGGTGGCTGGGAGGGTGGACATCTCAACTCTTCTGTCCCTGCCAATTCTCCATAAATGTTCAGGACTGGGAAGAGTCTCTTGAGCTTGGGCCCAGGAGGGCATTGAAACCTCCAGGACAGGCATAACGGGGACTGCAGGT
The DNA here is from genome assembly GCF_011064425.1 of Rattus rattus. Taxonomy (NCBI): domain Eukaryota; kingdom Metazoa; phylum Chordata; class Mammalia; order Rodentia; family Muridae; genus Rattus; species Rattus rattus. Next base: position 75,957,523 of record NC_046165.1, read on the forward strand.
CAGACTGATGAGATTAGGGGGTCATCTGACTAAGGGGAGCATGTTCCTGGCTCCAATTCGGGCATGTGAGTGTATGCGGCCTGTGCCTGTCATGTGGCAAAGGGCAACTCGGATAGCTTGGAGCTCTAGCGTCACACAAGCCACTTGCGACAGGGAGCTAGAAAAACAAGCAGGGATCTTTGTTTCAAAACTTCTATTTTTAGAGCACGTTGGGATATGCTTGGCCCAGACTGGTGCATCCAGTGCCGAGAGGGAACATATCCAATGCCTTGGGGGGATGCTCCCATTGGAAGCCATGCCTTGTGTGTGTGAGCTTTCAGCTCTGCATTTGGCTGGGACCACGGCTATGGGGTTCCAGTGTGCACTGAGGGATGGAGCTTCCAGGGCTTGGGGGATGGCGTTGGCTCTCTCTGGCCTCCAGTTTCCTGACTCATCTTCCAGAAAAGGAATGGAGCATAGAGATTGCAGAGAGGGAGTTCACGGCACCCCATGGCTGCTCTCTTCCTGTCTTGTCAGACCACCTTACTTCCTTCCCATTTCCCCAAGCTGCCCCGGGTGTGTGGGGAGGACATACTGACCTCCCAGGGCATGCTCCGTCATACTGAGGCACAAGGACTCCAGCCTATTGTTGATGTCAGGTTCAGTCACGGGAAGCTGAAATTCTGCAGGAAGAAAAGGGTACGATAATTATGGGGACTCCCAAGAAAAAAGTATCCATGCTGTCATCCGGTTCCAGGAGAGGTGTCTAGTGTGCCTTCCCTAGGAGAGCTGAAGGGGCCCATCAGGGCCAGGGTGATGAGTTACATAGGGAGCCCCTTGTAGACATACGCAGCTGGAAGCAAACTCATGACGTAAATAGCCAACCCAAGTCACAGGCCCTCACCCTTCCTCGGACCCTGTGATGGCTTTCCCACAAAAGTAAGTGCCAGCCCCAGCAATGGTCTGCAAGACCTCCTTACAGGCCTGTCCTTGTAACGTTCCCTCTTCCTCTGCTCCATCACGACCCTCTCCTACCCAGAGCCTTTGAGCCTTTGCACTGCTGTTCTCTCTGCCTCGGTGTCAGCCCCACGAGTGTTCCCTGGCTTAGTCTTTCCCTGACTCCATAATTTAGGATTTCCCCCCCCTCTCCTCCTCCTCCTTCTTTTTCTTCTTCCTCCTCCTCCTCTTCCTCCTCCTCCTCCTCCTCTTCCTCCTCCTCCTCCTCCTCCTCTTTCTCCTCTTCTCCTCCTCCTTCTCCTCATCCCCTCCTCCTCCTCCTCTTCCTCCTCCTCCTCCTCCTCTTTCTCCTCCTCCTACTCCTCCTCCTCCTCCTCTTCCTCCTCCTCTTCCTCCTCCTCTTCCCCCTCCTCCTCCTCCTCTTCCTCCTCCTCCTCCTCCTCCTCCTCCTCCTCCTCCTCCTCCTCCTCTTCCTCCTCCTCCTCCTCTTCCTCCTCCTCCTCCTCCTCCTCTTCCTCCTCCTCCTCCTCCTCCTCTTCCTCCTCCTTCTCCTGCTCCTCCTCCTCTTCTTCCTCCTCCTCCTCTTCTTCCTCCTCCTGCTTCTTCTTCCCTTCTTCCTTTTTCTTCTTCCTTTTCCTCTTCCTCTTCCTCCCCTTCCTCTTCCTCCTCCTCCTCCTCCTCCTCCTCCTCCTCCTCCCCCTCCTCCTTCTCCTCCTTCTCTCTTCTTCCTCCTCCTTCTTTTTCTTCCTCCTCCTTCTCCCCCTCCTCCTTCTCCTCCTCCTTTCTTCCTTCTTCCTCCTCTCTCTCTCCCAGTCCCTTCCTCCTCCTCCTCCTCCTCCCCCTCCTCCTTCTCCTCCTCTCTCTCTCCTCCTCCTCCTTCCTCCTCCTCCTTCTCCCCCTCCTCTTCCTTCTCCTCCTTCTCTCTTCTTCCTCCTCCTTCTCCTCCTCCTTTCTTCCTTCCTTCTTCCTCCTCCTTCTTTTTCTTCCTCCTCCTCCTTCTCCTCCTCCTCCCCCTCCTTCTCCTCCTTCTCTCTTCTTCCTCCTCCTGTTTTTTATGTGCATTGTTTTTGTTTGTGTGTTTATTTTGTTTTCCTGCATGTGTCTCTGTGTGAGGGTGTCAGATCCCCTGGAAATGGGGTCACAGACAGTTGTGAGCCGCCACGTGGGGGCCAGGTCCTCTGGAAGAGCAGCCAGTGCTCTTAAATCACTGAGCTCTCCTCAACCCCAAAGATTTATGCTTGTTTTTGTTTTGTTTTGTTTATGTGCATTCGGTGGTCACAGAGTCCAGGAGAGGGCATCAGATCCCTGGGGCTGGAGTTAGGTCATGTTAGAAGCCTAAAAAAGACCCGGCAGACTGAGCCTGGGTCCTCTGAGGGAGCAGTAAATGCTCTTAACCACGAAGCCATTACTGCAGCCTCTACTGTCTTCTTGAAAGCGCCTTCCCCTAACATCCATTTCCTCTTTTCTTTCTTTGTATCGTCGACACGGAATGTTTCACACATCTGTCCCTCCTCGATTAGGGGCACGGCTTAGCAATAGTCACTGATTTGAACCCAGCCTCTGAAATTCTGCTTTGTGGTTAGGAGTGGGTTCCAAACACCCAACCCAGCACATTCCCCTCTTGAGTGAGGAACTATGTTGATGCTTCTGCAATGCCAGCTCCTTTGTTGGCCAACAAGCATGGTCCCCAGTGGTGCTCAAGAATACTGGTAGCTAATCAACACTAGGAAGAAGCCCCATGTCTTCCTGCCTGCCACGACTGTTCACCATGACTGTTCACCACTTTCAAGTCTCCAAGCACATTGATTGGAGGAGCTGAGAGCCTCCCTCTACGGCAAGAAGGGGTCAGCTCCATATAGTCACAGACAATGCACGACCCTCGAGTCTCTGGGTGTCCTCTATCTTCAAGTACTACTGTTCCTTCTCCCCTATGGAAGCCAGCTCCGGGGGCCTCCTCTTTCTGGCTGGGTCTCAGTGTTAACTCCATTTTGTCCCTACTCCTGTGGAACTCTGGGATGCGTCTAAGCACCTAGAAGCATCTAGCAGACGGCGACAGTGGTCTGACTATCTAGATCTGGCTCTCTTAAAACATCTGGAGCTCTCTTCAGCCACTGGCCACCCAAAATGATGACATCCAATAGACAGCATGTACTGGCAAGGGGTGTGTTCCAGTGTCTGGGACGCCCCAGTGCTGCCCTACTTCCCTATGTGACTGGCGGTGGGGAAAGGATTGTGTGGGGGAAGGGTAGTCTGCTTGCTCGTTCACTCCTTTCAACGGACGCACATGGTTGAGGGGACAAGCGCTGGTGGTTGGTGAGGAAATGAGTCAGAATCAATGGCTAAACAAGAACGTGTATTCCATCTGACCAGCAATACAGTAACATCTCCTTGCTCGGGTGGACGGGATGACTCAGGGGTCGCAGGGGCATGTTGCACTCTGAGTTGATCCCTGAGAGCGATCCTCTAACCTCCACACACTCATGCCGGGCCATGCGTGCCCACACACAAGCACATGCAATCACTAAAAAACTATTTTTTTTTTTTAAGCTCCTCTCTTGCAAATCGCGCTTCCCTCCGTCAGCCGATTCAGAGGCAGGTGCCATTTTTATCAAGTTCTCAGAGAAGGGCTTGCAGAACGGGCCGATAGGAAACACACCAAGACAGTGACCTTTCTGTGGCAAGTGGCAGAATCCACGAGGTTTGTAAGACAATGGGGCCCACTCCTGAGTGGGTCGAGTCCTCTGAGGTTTCTAGGGAAGGTGGAGGCAGAGGGTGTGGGAGGAGTTTCTCCTGAGCCCACCTAGGAGCTGCTGCTGAGGGAAGGGCTGGATCGATTAGACCATCCCAGGGGAAAGAGTATTTTTGTATCTTCATCCATTCATGTGAAAATCATATGCGCACAAAAATTAGCAGCCTTTGGGGGTGTGAAACTGATAAAATAGAAACAGAATTTTATATATAGCTAGTTAGCAAATACGGAAAGGGGAAAAAAAAAACAAACTCCGGCAATTATAGCCACCCATATGCTCCCTGGAAGAGTGCGTTTACGCGCTAGCGCTCCCCTTTAAACAAACACTGTGGAGAGATTTGGATAAATAAAGACGCTCGACATTTGGAGAGAAGTCTCAGCTGCAGGAGTTCTTGCCAACACGCAGCAAAATGCCGTTTTCCAAGCCCCGGGATTGTGTTTCCAGGAAGGAGGCTGAAAATCACAGGGCTCTCAGTTCCAGAGTCTCCAAGCCGCCGCCGTCATCACCGTGGCTGCTCTTTTAGGTGGGAGGTTGGTTTGCCTGAATCTTTGTCTCCGCTCTTCTTCGCTCTGACGCGCTCGCTCCCCGCCACTCACAGAGCAGCGCTGAAGAATTCCAAGTCTTGGTGAAGCCCATATGTTCTCGCTGCAGAGAACCTTAACAGTGTGACTTTTTAATTGTGTGCTTGATGAAAACAGACCGATGGCTTCTTGCCGAACACACCAGATAGAGAGGCTGATCGAATAGATGGGGGTGGGGGGGCTTCTGGCTTAAGCTGCTACCCCTCAGTCGTGTGCTGCTTGGTGGGTAGAGCCCTCCTTACATTTAGCTCCAAAGGACAATTGGGTTGTGCCGCAGGCTGCAAGCTGGTAGGCACACGTTAACACGTAGGTCTCAGAGGCATCAGAGGGTTGTGAGCGCTCAGTAAGGCAAAAGGAGGGACTGGCTTGAATCTTCTCACTGTTGTCTCCAGGAAGTCTGTTTCTTCCCCCCTGGGACCACCGCTTGGAGCTTCTGGGAAAAGCCAGAATCCGGAAGCTTTCCATGCGGACACATTGCCACCAATGCTTTGAATTTGGGTGCATTTCAGATGTTCAGATTGGGGGTGAAGTTTATGCAAAATTCTGGAATCTGAAAAACCCTGACTTGTGAAACATATCTGGTCCTAAACACCCTGGGTAATTGTTGTGGTTTGCCCTGAAGTTATCTGTATTTTGATGCTAATTCCACTGCCCCAAGGACAGCTGCCTAGTCATGTACTCAGGAATCAGGGGACTTCACCAGAACCTTGCCATTGAATTTGTAAAGTACAGGTGAAGGGCAGGTACAGGATAGAAGGAGGCCTGTCATTGGAGGAGAAGGAAGGATGGGCGGGAGAGAAGTTTGAAGGAAGAGGAGGAGACTAGGAGAGAGAGGAGGAGACAGGAGACTGAGAGGGGCTGAGAAGCCGTGGCAGGACAAGATGGCAGGTGATGTTAAGATTCTGCTCTGTGTATTTACAGGTTGTTATTAATGTTCTCAAGAGATGGATGGTACCGGGCATTGTATGTTTAAGTGGACAATTATATCTTACCAATTGGGTCAACGATTATTGTGTTGTGTGTTCTTTTATGTGAGGGTTTGAGTGTAGGAAAGTGTGCGGCTGGGATGTGTTTCCGCCAAGATATCTAGCAGATATCTTGGGCACCGCGGTGTGGACCTAGCAGGGTAAAAGACCAACATTACCTTTTTATTTTTATATTTTTACAACAACAGGTAATGAATATTGAACCTGTACCAGGAATTCTTTCTTCTCTCATCATTACATATTCTAGGGTCTGGTGAGGATTCTGAAGGTTGTGGCTTAAGGGTTAAGGTGGACTTAAAACTGGAGAAAAAGAGATTATTTTAAAATTGTATGTAATGTGTATGTATGTGTGCGTATATGGCACGTGTACACAGATGCCCATGGAGGCCAGACGGGGGCATAGATGGCCTGATGCTGGCCATACAGGAGGTTGTGAACCACCTGATGTTGTTGATGATGGTGGTGGTGGTGATGGTGGTGATGATGGTGGTGGTGATGGTGGTGATGATGGTGGTGGTGGTGGTGGTGGTAGTGGTTGGGGTGGTGGGATCCTACCTGAGTGTTTTAGGAGAGCAGTAGGAATACTTAACCAGTAAGCCATCTATCTCTCTAGCCCCAACTTGTGACTTGAATTGTGCCTTTTCAGAAGTCCCGCACATACCGAACACTGTAATCTCAGAAGGTTCTGGAAAGGAGCCACTGGACATCTCTTCTAGGGGACTTCTGTCAGAGTCCTTTAAAAACCTAGCTGGCTTGTTCCAGGCAGAAATGGCCGCTGGGCTGAGTGTCACATGCGGGTTTTACATCACGGTCTGTGAGGTACGATTCCACCGTGACTTAAGAATATGCAACAGGCGGGGGCACTCAAAGAAACCTGCGAGACCCACCTTGAGGCTGACCACCTAGCCTGCTTGCTACGCAGCTACACGGGCCTTTCCCTTGTGTGTTTACAAGCGTGTGCCTCACTGCTGGAGGGACAGAGGACTCCCAACAAGGGGAGGTGGCAATAAGGAAAAGACCAGCTCAGGTGGGACACGGAGAACCAGCGGGGGTGGGAAGGCTGATCACAGGAAATGTTTGTGGTCAGTGGAAGAGTGTAACAAGCTGCACCTCACATCAGCGCTGCTGGTGGTGGTGGGGGATATGGGTGGGACGCTTGTGCTGCGGCTATCCTCTGGGACCCACACACAACTACGGAACGTTAGCTCACATGGTTTAGCAGAGGGCCATTGTGCCCAGGTGGACTCTCTAAATAGGAAGAGGGTTTTGCCCAGCTGTGTTCTTGGCTGGGGTAAAGTTGACTCACTGACCAATTCCCCTACTTCTAATGCCCCTAAACCCCAGCCAAGTTGTTTCCTTAGGTTTATTAGAAAGGTGGAGGACAATACCTACCACAACTTTGAACGGTCCTTAATCTGGCCTCTCTCTGCCCAGTAGACACTTCCATTGCCCTAGGGGACTCAGGACACTAGTGACATCCTTCCTGTCCCCAGTCTTTGTAAAGGCATCATACCGAGGAGGAAATGGGAGGGCTGCGTTTCCAGGTACGCACAGCATTCCGAGGACGGAGGACTCCAGTACCTAGGGAGGTTTGCTGTATCAGGCAGGTGTCACGCGGTGAAACGGCGCTGTTCAAAGGTACGATCTTGCGGTCTTGCACACAGGTACTCCGGTTCAGGAGAGCTTTCTTTGCATGTGGTTTTGTGCAAGTGAAGGGTGTCATTTCCAGAATGCAGGCTTGTGAGTTCTACCCTGTCTGGGTCCTTCTTGTTGGTCCTTTAGGCAAGTAAGAAGCCTTCAAGATGGCCTCTAAACATCAGGGCGTCCTAAGCTCTTCTCTGACTGGAGCCCAAGGGCGACTGAGCCTGGCTCAACAGAAACAGAACTGCTTCCAAAAGGATCAGTCTCCAAGCAATTCCCGAGTCCGATTTCCAGATGGGAAAGAACCCCACCTCCGGGCAATGTGGATCATGGGTCTGACCTGCCTCACCCTTCGTAGCTGTGTCACAGAGGAGCCACCTAGAAGGTGCTGAGTATGAGTGGGCACAGCCTGGAGGGCTCTGGTTAGCTCAGCAGGTCCTCAGCAATGAGGAAACCGGAAGTAGGCACTGTGGCTGTGCTTTTGCCATTATGAAGGGTTTAAGGCCTTAAGGAGAGGTTTGCAACATCCAAGAAAAAAATCTTTATGGGGGGTGGGGGGAAAAAAGGGAAAAGCAAAGCTCAGCATATTCTAGAGTTCTAATACTCAAAGATTTGCAGGGACACTGGAATCAAAAGCCTTGTAAACAATCGCTTCTGGGACACAGGGCTCCAGACTGTGAGGTGTGGTTGAGGTTACCCAAACACAGGGTTCATCTCTTGTTTGTTCCTTGGCGGTGGGAGCATCTGGATCGATGTAGCCATGGCTTCGGTGGTTTTGTGCAAGTCTGGAGTCTGGAGTCAGTGCCTGCCCAGAGAAAGGCTTCAAGGATCTGTCTGCTGTATGGAATTCAGGCAGTGTGTATTAGGAAGCGTGGGGACTGAGACCGTGTCTCCCCACGGGGCCTTGAATCCACCATGTCAAGTTACTCTTGAATCAAGGGACAATGGCTGTTTCCCAAATGCAATTCGGCAGGGACTCCAACAGTCAAGTTCTTCCTCCTTTCATTGTCTTTATCCTCTCTTTGCATATTCTTCCCCTCCCCCTTCCTCTCTCCTTCCACATGGAGGATCTCTACCAGGGATAGCTATCACTGGTTTAATCAGTCTAGAAATCTAGATATCTGACAAGCATCAGAAATGTCCCGTCAGATTGCAACTGGTGGGTGCTGGGACTTCTGGGACTTCAGGGTCTGGCTCCCTGCTGGGCAGCCTCTGCTCACCCTGGCAAGGCATGGTTTAAAAAGGAAAAGCAGCTCTAAAGAATGCGTAGTGACAGTTGAGGCTCAGCACTTTCCGGCTAGCCTCCCTCCTGTGGGCAGGAGAGAGAGAGAGAGAGAGAGAGAGAGAGAGAGAGAGAGAGAGAGAGAGAGAGGAAGAGAGGAGTGTGAGCTAGCCAGGCCTTACCTGGTTGCTGGAACATCAGCATGTTTTGTGGGGAAGTATGCACGGGCAGCGAGCGGGTCTTCTGGACGGAGCTGTGGGTGCGGCTGGGTACGCTGTTGCTGCCCCCAGGGTTGGCAAACCAGAGGTTCTAGGGAGGGACATCCAAGAGGGGGCGTTAGTCCAGACCCCGAGGGGAAGCGGGGAAGCAGAGCTCCAGTGGGAACTCGGGAGACGGGTATCCCAGCAGAGTTTTGGAAAGGGCCATGCTACCCACCGTGGACTTAGAGATGGTTTAGACCGGCCCATCTGATGCTCATCCCCAGGCCTTGCTTTAAGCTTGAGCTTCTCCTGGCCACCTTTTCCCTCGCCCCCTCTCCAGAAGCCTTTTTACTGCATTTGTTGCTTAAAGGGAGTGTGTGTGTGTGTGTGTGTGTGTGTGTGTGTGTGTGTGTGTGTGGTGTCTTAGAAATGCTGATAGCAAACAGTACAGTGAGTTTGAGGATCTTGTTTGATTTTTCTTTTTGAGACTCCCCAAATTTACTCTCCACTGAGGAGAAAAGAGGACTCAGTACTGGCAACAGGCCTGTGTCATTGCAGCTCATGTGTCCTGTGGTGACCTCTCCTAGAACTGATATCGGGGGTGGGGGTGGGGGTGTGTGTTTCTTAGACACGTCCTTCCCATTGGGAGAGGATGCCACCAGCTACCTCCTGGTGAAGCCTTTCTGTGGTTTTTTTTTTTTTTTTTGGTTCTTTTTTTCGGTCCTGGGGATCGAACCCAGGGCCTTGCCCTTCCTAGGCAAGCGCTCTACCACTGAGCTAAATCCCCAACCCCAGAAGCCTTTCTGTTTTAAAGCCAGCCTTTCATCAGGCCTGCTTGTGTGTCCCCAGTCCCAATGGGGTTTAGGGAACGAACATTTAGGGAAAGGCAAGGTTGGGCTCAGGGGACAGAGAGGACACTGTCAATCTTACAGCAAGGGACAGCCTCCCCAACAGTCCTGTGAACTCACCATTGCATCTGGGACTGTGAGGAAAAGGTCAAAGAAAGCTTATTAAATGCCCAACCAGACCGGGAAGGTGATAGGGTATGTTGGGGCAGGGCACAGATCAAGCACAAGTAGACTTTTCATGCCTGTCTACAAAGGCCCATGTAGAACTAGTTTTCCCAAGCAACAGCCATGGGTTTTCAGTTTCCAGGGAAACAACACCAACAGTGGTTACCTAGGAAGCATAGACTCGGCTATCCCCCTGGTTTAGATCCCTTGGGGTCATCTCTTTCCATCTGGAGACTGTCCAGGTTAGGGACATCTTAAAGCCTTGACCCCTGAGCTCGGTCAACCTCCCCGATACCCAGAGCAGAACAAACCTGTCTTCCTTGTTTCATGATGGTGGGGTTGGCAGCAGTGTGGCGCTGGTTGGAGCTGACAAATCCACTGGTGCCCAAGAGACCAAGGCGGGCGGAAGGGACGTTCCGAGATGCGATCTGGTACTGTCGTGGGTTCCGTCTACCCATGCCGCTGCCCACAGAGCTGGCCGTCGGGAGGGAGTTGGACTGTCCAAAGCCACGACTGTGAGAGCAAAGAGAAGGGATCCAGGGACTCTGACATGCTCTAGCCCTACTAGCCCTACACAGCCCAGGCTGCCAGTGGGGGCCTCTTTGGGACTGACAGTTAAGTGGCTTGGGGGTGCCAATAATAGGCTATGATTGAAACTGTACCTCATATCTAAAAGCAACAGCACATGCTAGATGTTGGAGCCTACACACTACTCTTAGTCCACATGACAACCCTAGGCTTCCTAATCTTCACAGAGAGAAAAACCCAGAACGCTTGAGAATTTTGCCATCGCCACACAGCCAGCAGGGGGCAGCACTCAAATATGAACCCAAAAGGGAGATCAGTCTCCTGCATTCTCCTATTCTTGTCTCAGGCAACCTGTGGGTCTGTGCCTGAGGGCATGGTGCCTTTCAAGAAGCCACAAAGCAAAAATAGTCGAATCAGTATCAGAATGGGATCTGATTCCGTTTGTAATCTTCTCCTTCTTCCCCTATAGCATGGTTCATTTCTCATCAGGTTGTCGGGAAGCAGTCTTGGATGGAGGGCCCGAATGAAATATGAGCTCTGTAAGAAAGGACTGCGTGTGTCTTCCTCAGCCCCTAAGGTCCAGGCCCGAGGCAAGGAGACAGCGTTTTGCACAGTATATGTTGTTTGAAAGTGGGCCATTGTGATATTTCTCCAAATGAGAGGCCACTGGTGTGTGTGGCTGACTCACACACACCCAGGATAGTCCAATCTCATCGTTCCCCAGATCTTTCCTGCAGGGCGGGCCTCACCAGGGCTGGCAAGACTTCGCTTTTCAGGTCCACACAGGAGAGACTGCTCCCAGTGGGGTCAGATGAGCTCAGCGGAGAAGCCTCCACCAGCCCCGGGCTTCTGGGAGGTTTCAGGAACCGGCACATTCTTTCCAAGGGAGTCAGGGAGCTTTAGTTATTCCGGAGCGTGGAGAGGACATGCGTTGCAGGCAACGGCCACTAGATGGAGCAGGGTCGCTTGGTTGCCAAGCTGGGGAGTTTTCTCTAAGCTTGTGAGGAGCCCCTGCCGATGAGCTGACTTAGCTTAGCCGGTGGAGGTCCAGGGGGCCCTTCACAGCAGTCACTTCCTGAGCCAGAGCCGGTTGTGTGTGGGTGTGGGGGAGGTGGTGCGTGATGTGTGGGTGTGGGGGAGGTGGTGCGTGAGGTGGCAGTGTAAAAACTCCCAGAGTTTCTAAATTTCTTAGCGAGAGAAGGTTCAGGAAAGGAATCCAGGAAGTCTATCTTCTTCCAGGCTTTTGTGGCCAAGAAAGGTGTTCCAGATTCCATTCAAGAAGAGGTTCTTCTTCTCTTGGCTTCTTGGTCTCTTTGTTTAATCTCATCTCCCCTTTCCTCACTGAAGACTGAAAATCAGGGTGAGGCTAGCTAAGAGTGCTTCCATGCAATCAGAGACGCCAGGGAGGTAACTTGAAAAAGTAGCAGCAGGTAGGGATTTCGGCTCTCAGCTGTTAAGAACTGGTCCTCTGGCTTCGGAAGTCAGAATTTGGGCCTCCTGGCAGATAGACGATCAGTATCTGCTAAGACTCTCCAACCCCTTATTTAGTGTGAATAGATTTTTCTCACTTCCCTCTTTGGCTGGATTTTTAGAAGGCAAAACAGTAGTGGATGAATGTCGTGCTAAAATGATTTGTTCTTCCACAAAAGCAACAGCGTAGCTTGTAAAAATTTTTTTCTGAGACAGGGTCTCACTAGGTAACGAAAGCTAGCCTCAAACTATCCTGTCTCAGCCACCCAGACCTGGATCAAGACTGTATTTCCTAGCTACATAAAGGGCAGAGGGGCTCTGTTAGGGGCAGCCACTGAAGAATGGAGAAGCTTGAGATTCCTAAGAGTTAGGACTCAGCTGTTTGGGAGAAGGGAGGAGAGCCCAGAATATTCCAGGGTCTGGGGTGGTGGTGGTTACAGCACAGTGGAGGCAGAATTTAAGAGGCCATCTTTTTCCTGATGGTGGAGTCCTACTGTTGGGTCCTGAAAAGGTTACTTTTAAAGCCAGGTTTGGCAAGAGAGTTGCTGCTGCTGCTGGGAGCTGGAGTGAACTCTGAGGTCAGTTAGGAGCGCTCAGCTTAAGGAAGGAGATCGCTCTGCTTCCCAAGGAAAACCAAAGAGCAAATGAAGTTCCCATCCTCAGGCCCGCTCCCCTCCCCCTCCCCCGAGCCCCCGGATGCCTCACCTTCTCCCCTTTAAGAGTCTAACTGATTTCCTTTCCTTGAAATGCATGGAAAGTCTTTGATAAAAATAACATTAGTAAGAAGCAATTAATTTGGGATTTGAGAGATAATTTAAAGCAGGGGCTTGCCTGCGGTTACTCTTGTATGGGAGAAACTGTTTTTCAAAAACAAATTAACAGTGTAAAAATATCCCCGAGGTGGTGCAGGGAACAGAATGTGTTTCATGGGTTCGGCACCACCTTTTTGCACATGCATAACTGGTCGATGAATTCATTCTTATCTAGTCAATAAAAAGACTCAGATGTGGCAGACCTCAGGCTAGCCCCGACCTGATAACAGTCTGTAGAGGCTCAAGCCCTGATCAGGCTTCTCCCACAAGGCAGACAGAGGCAGGGGATGAGCTGCTGGTGAGAGGAGCTTAAAAGCCATATCTTCAACTTCTACTTCAGAATGACTTCCTCTAGGGTCTGGTACGGCAACAGGATCTGGAGACCTCCTCGCCTGGGAGTGGGAGTATTTATCACCCACAGAAATGGGAGAGCTTGGTGGCAGTGGCAGCCCAAGGCAGTTGAGGAGCGGGTCTTGTTTTGCATCCAGGCAGCTGATGCAGGACTGACCTGCAGCCCATCGGAGCTGGCAACCGCCAGGGCTAGAGGCTGGTGAGCTGGCAGTCGTATCAATTTGCAGGCCTATCCTCTCTGTGAGTCAGGCTGCGACCAGAGCGGTCGCCTGGCTCTGGGGTGGTGAGGAGCGCTGATCTGGTGCCCAACACTGGCCAGCTTGCTCCACATCCTGGGCGCCTCTGCCTATCCATTTATCTGTAAACTAAGGTTAATAATAGCAATTCTGCTTCATAGGGCTGTCGTGAGGATGGAATGAACGAATATATTTTTAGTGCTCAGAAACCACTGGGCTAACTAAATGTTTGCATAATAAATAATAGTGCCTCGTAGTAGAATGTGATAGCATCTTAATTTTTAAGTAAATCTGTCACATTTCACAAACTCCAGCTGGCCTTATTTCCTTCAAGTGGTAAGGCATACTTATGCAAATGAGCCCCACCCCCACCCCCAATTTAACGGCACAGCTTCCATACAGGCACTGAGAAATGAATTTCGGAACCTGTTAGGTGCAAGGGAAGAAATGAATATTTAATCTGTTTACGTTTGGGGACGTAACACAAAATGGCGGTTCTCTGTAGGATATGGGCATGATCCCATTCCCCAATCCTCTCGTGCTTGAGCCAGCCCTCCCCCACTCCGACATTTCTACGACAACAACGTAACCTTCACTTCAGACTTCCCATGCCCCTGGTCTCGGCTTACAGCCACGTTAAGGTGACACGTTCTCAAGTGTGACCAGGCTGATTTTTGACGGCATCCAAGGAGCTGAGCTACGATGAAAAAAAATCAAGAATGGTCCTGCCCCGCTATTAGACTGCAGCTCAGACCAAAATAGACAAGCACTGGGCTCTTCACCCTGCCACCAACTATAATTAGCTTGTCTGCAGCTAGAAGGGAGAAAGGCATTACACTACCACTTAAGGTACTGATAGAAGAGCCCGCTCAGGTCCTCTCAGAGCCCCTGAGTTTTGCTGGCATCCATTACATCATGAGCTCATGCTTCTCCCATCTAGACCAGTATCACCATTCTGACCATGAACATCGAGGTACAGATTTCTGATTCGGCTCTTCCTGTGGCAATGCTCTTCCTACCAGCCTTTCCCCCACCACAGCCTGTTTAAGGCAGTGTGATCTGGAACTCTCCACAGGGTGTCCTCATGAAGGAGGAGTGATGCCCTGCTACACTCCCGCCTAGAACTGAGGCAGGCAGCGAGGTACCGGGGAGCCACCGTGTACTACAAAGAACAAAAATCCCAACGTACTTTCGTTGCTGTCGATATCCTGATATGTCTAGAAGGGTTTTCCGAGGGAAAGACCGAAAGAGCTTCTGCACCTGCTGTTTCCATGACAACAATCTTTTTTTCTGTGTCTCTGTAAATGCCTGCGAAAACAAACAGGACTTTTAAATGGGTGACGCAGCCTGGCGTTAGAAGGGAAAAACATAGAATTAATAAAGGAAAACGCCAATGTCTCTACAGTAGCCTTTTCCCCCCACCTGCTTCCAACCTGGTCCAGACAGCAGTCAGCTTAAATTGGATCCATCTGTGCTGAAGACTGGAGAAATCTGGCACTGGGAGCACCTGGTTCAGGCAATAAGCTTTTGACAACCTTGGTTTCTTGGCTGTTTTTCCATAAGGCTCACACCCGTCTTCCCCTTGGCTGACTCCTTCCTGCACCCTATTTGTTAACTGAGGATGAGCAGCACAATCGATTGTTAAGATATTCTAGCTTTGCAGACCCCCCGCATTTTCATAATCAATGGAGACTCTCTAAGCCAGTCCAAAAATCAATCTGCCTGATGGTGTGTGGTCCACTCTGGAGTGGGCTGCAGGGCCACGGAGAACGGCAACATTCTGCAGCTTGGGGCTTTTCCCCTGAGAGATCTCTAGTTAAACAGCCTTGTGCCTTATGAACTGAACCATCACCCCCACTCCCCGCCCATGTATACCAGCCCTGACCTTAACCTTGCCTGTAGTTGAGGGAAGAGGGTAAGCCTGATGCTTTCTCAAGCCTTTTGGTAATATTGGAGTGGAGGTAGACATTTTTCCTAGTGTCTACAACACATATCTATCTCATCTTTAGCCTATAGCACTCCCCTATGCAGTCTATAACATACACCTATGCAGTCTATAGCTCATACCTATGCAGTCTATAGCTCATACCTATGCAGTCTATACCACACATTTATACAACCTAGAGCACACACCTATACAATCTACAGCACACACCTATGCAGTCTATACCACACACTTGTGCAATCTATAGCACACACATATGCAGCCTAGAGCACACACCTATGCAGTCTATAGCACTCACCCATACAATATAGAACATGCACCTATGCAGTCTATAACTCATACCTATGTAATCTATAGCACACACCTATACAATCTATAGCACGTACCTATGCACTCTATAACACACACCTATGCAGTCTGTAGCTCATACCTATGCAATCTATAGCACTCACCTATACAATCTAGAGCACACGCCTATGCAGTCTATACCACACACTTGTGCAATCTATAGCACACACCTATGCAGTCTAGAGCACACACCTATGCAGTCTATAGCACTCACCCATACAATCTAGAGCATACACCTATGCAATCTATAACTCATACCTATGTAATCTATAGCACATACCTATACAATCTATAGCATGCACCTATGCAGTCTGTAGCTCATATCTATGCAGTCTATAGCACTCACCTATACAATCTAGAGCACATGCCTATGCAGTCTATACCACACACTTGTGCAATCTATAGCACACACCTATGCAGTCTAGAGCACACACCTATACAATCTACAGAACACAGCACACATCTATATTATGCTTGCTGTGATGGAACACCACACATCTATATTATGTTCACTATATTATGTTCACCTTTGCGCTCACCATAGCCTAGGGTCCCAAGTGCCTAATGCAGGGACTTCCACATTCAAATACATCAAAAATCATCCAAGGAAAACACTGGATGTAGGTGACGGGGGTCCCCCTCCAATACTCCGAAGCATGACTGAATAATCTAGGTTTCCAAGAGGCAGTTTATACAAAGTATCCTGGTAAAATTGTGCAGCTCAAGCACTGTGGATTCAAGGTGTCCCACAGGTAGGGGTTACAAGCCGTATATGAGTCCCCAACCAAGGTCCTGAGCTGAGGTTTGGAACACAGAGTGTGGGAAAACCATCTGGTTAGATTGGTTAGCAGTAGCACTGACAGAAAACATTCCCAAGTGGTTTTGACAAAAAGGCACGGAATCCTCTAAGTAGTAACAAAGTATTACTTAGAGTAACAGACTAAGTGCTTGCTTGCTATAAAGAAAACAGGTTTCTTGACAATTGAAAAAAAAAAAAAAAAGAAGACAGCTTAATTTTCTCCTGGGGATGCTTAATCTTTTAAGGATGTAAGTCCTGAAGAACTTTGTGGATAAAAGCAAAAGGATACCGCTTAGTCATGCAAACACTCTCCTCAGAACCGAGGATCTTCAAGAAGAGCTGCTTAACTAAAGGACACAGTTGGGTCCCTGTGGCTGTGTTCTGATGACTGGAAAGCCAGCATGGGGCCCCTCTCCATGGTCCTTCTCCTTTGTAGGCGATGATCATTGAATGCTCGTTGATGCTTGTGACTGGGCACAAGGCTGACACTGACGTTGCATTTATAAAGACAGGACATGGACTCTCTGATTTGGATTAGCTGGTCCAGCTAAACGCTGAGGACACAAGACACAGTTGTGCTGGCTGAGAGGCCTTGCGGACGGTGACTCAGCCCGGTGGGTCACAGAAAGGCAGGAATCCATGAACCCACTCACACAACCTCAACTGAAGAGTTGGTGCCTTTTGGAAATTGAGGGTCAACTCAAAAGGGGCCTGTGAGGGTGAAATGCGTTGGGAGTAGATACTGAAGATTCACTTAAACAGGTCTGCACATGCTGCTCTCCAATGTCCTAATTAGGTGGCTTCGGCTACACCTATGGGGTAGATGCACCCTATGGGGTGGTCTCTGTGAGTTCCAATAGTAGCACGAATCAAATGGCTTCAGGGTCTTCGAACCACAAGATCTAGCTGCAGCCAGCTTGAAGAACAATTGTCCAGGTCACAAAGGAGTGAGAGGTTAGATGTCCTCCCAAGGACACCATTACGAAGATGGCATCGCCTATGGCACTCGGCATAGGTACAGTGTGGACACCCTCATCCTCAGGACATCACCACGGCCTGTGATGGGTGCTCCCTGAGGAGTTCTTCCCAGCTGGGAGGCATTTAGCAAGCGAGCTGAAGTTCTGTCACACTTGGCTCCAGGGGCCTCTGAAAATGGAGTTCTGTCTCTAGATTCTATTGTAGGGGACCTTCCAATGGCTGCCGTCTCATTTCAACCTCCTCCCCTGTCAGCCCAATGCTCAGAGCAGGGAAGGAAGATTTGAGGCCCGCTGACTTCCCAGACTCTACCATTCACCCAGCTCAAGGCTTCTGCCCCACCAGGCCCAGAACAATCCGTTTGTGTGGAAAGAGATGGCCACCCTTGGTCCTGTAGTTTACACATTGAGTGCAAAGTTTGCAAAGAGAAGAGAGCCCATTGCTCCCATATGAGGAGAGTGAAGGGGAGAAGCCTGGTCTGATGATTCAGGAACCAAAGTGAATTGGCATCACAGGCAAAACTCAGAACCTCCATTTCTTCACCTTTCTACCTTAGGGAGGAGTCAGGGCCTTTCTCCTTCAGAAGGGAGGTGTTTCTGTTTAGTGAACATCTCCTGATTCAAAGCTGCTGGGGAACAGGAGGCCTCGCTGTGAGAAGGGCCCCTGTCTGAGGCTTGGGTCTAGGCCTTGACGTTCCTGCCCTGTGCACTAGCCTCGAAAGACAAGTGTGTGGTACCAACATGGACTCCTTGGCTGTGGAAAATGAGCCAGGCAGCAATCAAAGCCCCAAGCAACACTTTTCCTTCCACAGCAGAGTGCAGACCCCTCTATCTGACACGAGTTCAGGCGGAAGGACCTGCCATGAGGCCCGTCTAGCCTGCGAAGGGAGTGTTCTTCAGTAAACGGAAGACGGGATGGCACAGCATCCTCTCTCCGCTCAGTACTTGGGGCTGCCAGAGACAAAGGTCAGGGGAGGGCACATGGGATGGGGGAGGGGCCAGGGTGCTTCAAGGCCAGGTTAGACCAACCAGGAGGCTTGTGCACAGTTCCATGGAGGCAGCTGAACTCATTCGTTATTTGATCTCATGGGTTCAAAAGACTTGAGCTGAAGTGAAAACCGTCTTTTCCTCTCAAGTCTGAAAGCCTCAGGGCTAAGAGTGGGCACGGGGATGGAGACAAGTCCCCTGTGTGCTTTTACAGAGCACAGCGCTTTTCCTGACCCACTTACCCCAGCCCACTCACAAGGGCCCTCCTCCAGGGCAGAGCCTCGAGTCCACCTCGACACCTGTGTCCTCAGCAATTGTGCCTTGCTTTTTCCTTAAAGATTTTTGTTTTTATTTATTTATATGTGTGTGTGTGTGTGTACATGTGTGTATGTGTGTGTGTGAGTATGTGTGTGTGCTTATATGTATGTGTGAGTATGTGTGTGTGCATGCGTGTGCATGCATGTGTGTGTATGTGTGTGTGTGTATGTGTGTGTGCTTATGTGTGCGTGTGAGTATGTGTGTGTGCATGCCTGTGTGAATCCTGCATGTTAGCATGCACCCATTTGTGTGGGTGCCCATGGAGGCCTGGAGTCAGGTCCCCTGGAATTAAGATCACAGGTAGTTTCGAGTCACCTAATGTGAGTACTGGCAACCAAGCTCAGACCCTCTGCAGGAGGAGCAACCGTTCTTAAGCCCCAAGATGCTTCCCCAGCTTCAGAAGTCAAACCTGGACCATGTGGCCACAGCCGGACTTCTGGCCTCAGCTTCGAGACAGTCCTTTCTAGTCCTGCTGGAGAGGAAGTGCCCTGAGTTCCAGCTCTAGCTTAGACGCCCACCATTCCATCTTTGGGCTCTGAGGCACCTGGGAGGGAACCTCTGTAGAAAATGTCCCCATGAGTTCATGGACTCCTCGTTGCAGCTGTGGGGCGTTCCGAAAGGTTGTAGAACGTTTAGAAGGCATGGCCTCAGTGGTAGAAGTGAGGGCAGGCTTTATGGGTTATAGACTCATCCTGGTTCTCACCCAGCATCCCCCCGGGGCTTGCTGGTGTAGTGCTGAGATAGAAATGGAAAGCCTCAGGTTCCTTGCCTCCACAGAAGAAGCTGCTCTCGCCTCACAGACCTTTCCCATGTGGAAACAAAGACATTTCTTCTCGAAGGTCGCCTTTGTTTAGGGATTTGACCCCGGGAAGAGAAGAGAAGCTTATACACTTATTTTCCGTTTATCTTCCCCAGTGCCCTCATAACGTAAGCCTCTCAGCCCAGGGAGGGGCCTAGCAGCTCCCTAAAAGTATACAGAATTCTTGCCTTTTCTTCTATCTTTTTTCCCAAGACAAAACCAAGTGTAACCTCAGGACTGCAACCAGCGAAGGGTCAGTTGGGACTCCCAGGGCATGGTCTTGTCCTTTGCTGAAATAAACAGGTAGGCAAGGCCTTCAGCCATTGTGAGGCGAGGCCTAACAATGTTCTGGGAAGTTGAGAAATAGTTGTTTCTGCTCAGCCAAACGTCTAGGACTTTGGAGTAAACTATTTCAGAGGGCGGCATGACTGAGCTCATGACCTAGACGGTTGATTGCTGCGCTCACAGTGGCAGAGGGCTCTGGCTGGGCCGATGGGCTACATGAGTTCGTGCTGTGCACAGAAGACACCATCAAGATGAGAGTCTCGAGAAGCAGAGAATGATGGTCGGGGGTGGCGCCCCAGGAGAATGTGAAGAGGATAAGCTAGGTGGAGAGCGTCAGACTGCAAGAAGGAAGACTGTAGGAATGACGAGAGATGCCTGGGCCACTGGGAGACTGAATGGAAAGGCAGAGCCAGGCCTCCATGCTGGCCACCTACTGCCCCCAGGGTCCACTCAGTTCTTAGGGTTCTGACTGCCAACAAGTAAACGTGAGAGGGTCTAGCCATTTGACCCTCACATCAAAAGCCCACAGAAGACTTCACTCCCTATTTACCTGGCCCCATGTCTTCCCTAATCTAGATCTTATAGTATGACTCATCAGGGCAGGACACCCACAGAGCCACTGATTACTTGGGCCTGAGTCCCCGGCTCCGCTCCCTGTGTATTGTCGAGGAATACCCACCAGCCTAGTCATGCCCAGGAGTGTTACAGCTTTTACATGAAGATTGCACCCAGAGAGTCTGCAGTCCACCTGCCTCAACCTCCTTCCAAACGTCAGATGGCAAAGATAAGTTCTATAACAGCTTCAAATCCAAACAGTC
>NC_046165.1:75982521-76080021 GCF_011064425.1 Rattus rattus
ACACGTTTAATGTATAACAGAACTGATGGATAGATAATTGTGTGTACATACATGTCTGAGGCTGGGCAGATGCCTCAGCTATTAATGTGTCTGTGGTGTAGGAACGAGTATCTGAATTCAGATCCTGGTCCCCAAGTAAAACTGGACCCAGCAATGCCCACCTTAACCCCAGTGCCGGTGAGAGACGGTTCCCTAATCAGCTGGCCTAGCAGAGCCTGCTAGCTGCAGGCTCATGAGAGAACCCCATTTTAAAAAGGGGGGGCAGTGATAGAAGAAAACTGACATTGACTGTCAACACCTCTGGTCTACACACTCTCTCTCACTCTCTACCTCTCTCTCCCTGTCCCTTTTCCCTCTCCCTTCTCTTCTCTTCTCTTCTCTTCTCTTCTCTCCTCCTCTCCTCTCCTCTCCTCTCCTCTCCTCCCCTCCCCTCCCCTCTCCTCTCCTCCCCTCCCCTCCCCTCCTCTCCTCTCTCTCTCCATCTCTCTTTTCCCTACCCCTCTCTCTTCTCTCTCTTCCTTCTGCCTCCCACTCCCTTCCTCTTTCCCTCCCCCTCCCCCTGCCCCTCTCACACACAGATCTACCTGCACACTTGAGCACATACACACATATACACTCACAAATATAGTGCCTATATTTTGATATTCTGGACATTACTTATTAGAAAAAGGAATGAAAGTGTTTCTTGCAGGGATGATGGCGTTTGGACAAGCCCAGGTGGCTGGGGTCCTAGCTGGGGCAGTCTGATGAGCCCCTGCCACCATGCCTTGCCAATGTTCATGCAGCTCTGATTCATTCTCTCTGGGATCTAGAAGGAACACTGCCTATCAGGGTCTCGATTACAAACGAAGCACTTCATACCCCGAGAGCCCAGATTAGCAAGAACATATAATTTTAAAAGCTTGACATACAAAATTCCAAAGCATTTCTAAGATCCTCTTGTATCAAGAAAATGGCTTGATGGCGTCAATGACTGCAGTCGTAAGGAGCTCGAGCACTTCCGACCACAACATTTTCCGAGAGCGGACAAAGGGAAGTTGCTGGGGACAGGCTTGGGGTGCGTCTCAGTTCTGAAAGGCAGTGGACATTGGCAAGCCAAACTCTTTCAACTGCTGGGAGGCTGCTCTTTGGGTGGGCTGTGCGTGTGGAAATGAGGCACGAATTGTGATTTGATCTGGTTGCCACAAGTCTTATTTATGAATGGAGTGAAATTCTAATTAGCCCTAGAAATATCCCAACCGGTCTCAGAGCCACCATTAGAGTCTCAGTTGAAGAGAAAGTTAACTCCCTCTGCTCCTCTGACTCTTAGGTTTTGGATACAAGTTCTCCCTCCATGCATCGGGTTGGCCTGGAAGTCAAAATCTTCTCGCCTCAGCCTAAGTCTCCGTCTTGTACCCTGATGCCTAGAGCAAGGCATCCGTTTGCCTCTGAGGAGAGGGCTTCAGGAGAAAGCCCCTTGACTGGGAACACAGTGGTATGGGGAGCTGGGTGACCTGCTGAGCTGCCCTCAACGTGTGTTCTTCATTGTTCCCAACTTCCTTGGAGTCTGGGGTCACTATGGAACTGGCATCTCTGACTTTGGGCCTTGACTTGATCTGAGAAAGGGCAAGCTAGCTAAATTAGCCATATTCGAAGACTACCTACTGCCTCTCCTGACTCAGCTACCCGAGAAGTGCTTCTACTCGTGCCACACAACAGGACTTCGTGGTTTGTGAGGGAGATTTTGGTTATACTAAGAGCTAAATTGTTTGCCAGGAAACAGATAAATGCAAAGGTTAGCTCCTATGTTAGTTAACCTACGAGGGTGGCGGAACGACCACGCCAAGAAAAGATACCTCAGATGTCTCAGCCAGTAAAATGCTTGTTTTGTCAGTTGGAATCCCCAGAAGTTACAGCAAAAATAAAAGTAAAAAGTCAGGTGTAGCAGTAGTCCCAGCGCGGAGGGACAGAGAGTAGATGCTTGTAGCTCACTGGCTAGGTAGCCTGGCCTGTTTGGTGAGTTCCAGGCTAGTTAGTGGCACAGCCTGTCTCAGTACCCTGTGACCATCAAGTTCACATTCCAGACCTCACGTGAGTGCCATGCTGACAGGCAGGCCAGGAGACTGTCTGAATGGAACTCAGTCTAGTGTTCTCCTTAACCCTGTGGGAATGAATTTTCCACACTGACAAGTCTCTCTTGCTCCTTCCTGCCCCAAATATAACTCTATATTATAAATACAAAAGCAAAGGGATGCTGTCAATGACCCTGACTCAGAGCTGCCAAGCAAGGACTTGTGGGAAAGCAAATGACAGGAAGTGGGGCCCATGGGTGGCACCTTAGAGATCTCTCGGGGACAAGCAGGAAAGAAATTATAGTAATGTCAACCCAGCACTGGCCTTCAAGGCCAGTTGGCAAAGTGCATGTTTCATAAGTTGTAATCCCCAGAGGGAGGAAGACTGGTATCTTTCCTGGGCATAGGATGTAAACCATCAGAAAGAGAGCTTGGGGCATCACAGTGCTCCCTGATTCTATGCGACATGTCAGGGCACCCTTTCCCTCCAAGTGGTGGTCATTTGAGGTGTTCCTGTTTCTACCTACATCTGCTCTCTCTTGCTTCCTTCTCCCACCCGTCTACAGCTGAGCGCCACAGCAGCTGGGCGTGGTTCTAGGCTGGGAATAGAAAAACACGTCCTTATCCCTGCCCTGAGAGGCTAAGGGCTCCTCAGACCCATATGGCAAGATACTATGAGGGATTTGGGGGACAGAGAGGTGAGCCTGCTGGCTTACAAATTCATGATCTCTCTCCTCTCTCTTCTGTTGTCTATCTCTCCTCTCTGTCTGTCTGTCCATCTGTCCATCCATCTGTCTGTCTGTCTCTTCTCCCTGCCTCTTGTGTGTGTGTGTGTGTGTGTGTGTGTGTGTGTGTGTGTGTGTGTGTGTGTGACATTTATAGAAAAGGCCAGCCAACAGTGCAAGGGACATTGGGGTGGAAGGAGGGGTACCAAGAGATAAAGGGAGGTGATTTTGAAGATGGGCCATGAAGTGACTTGCTGGTGAGGGGGTGGTCCTCTGAGTTCCATTTTCTCATAAGAAGTCAGGGTCCTGACTGCCTTGTGAGGAGGTTATTGTAGGGCCAGATGCAATGGTGTGCACAAAGCCTGTCTCGGCTGTATCCACCTAATGTGTCTTGCTAGCATACAGCATTATTACCTAGAAATACTTACTCAATGCTATCACGTTGGATTACTATTTCTCTGCAGGAGTTGCTAAAAACAGGGTCACCAACATAACCTCAAAAGGCCAAGATCTAGACTATGTGAGAAAAGGCATAGACTTTGTACCATTTCTTCAAATAAAGAATTTTGGTACCCCCCCCCCCAAAAAAGGCATAGACATCTCGAGAGGCAGTTTTCTGTCTTTGAATAGCAATAAATAGAATGTGGTGTGTGTGTGTGTATATGTGTGTGTGTGTGCCCCCCGCATGTGTGTGCGTGCATGCACGCACACATAAATATGTCTCCCTAGATACTTGATAACATCAAGGCTGCCTGCTAAGAAAATGGATATGTTTCACAATCTGGGAATGTTTTGAAAAGGGTCAATGTATAAAAGCACATGGAGATATTTTCTTATTAGATATTAATATTAAAAAATCTCTTCCATTCTGAATTTCCTTCCCCCCCCTTGCCTTTCCAACAGCTCACGAAGCCTACGGTTCCGTGTTTATGCCTCATCACAAGTCATGAAGTGATGCCAGGCTCTCTGCTTCTGATCTCTACTGTTCTCCTGAGACCTTCTCTCACTATGGCCGACGTGCCCAGCTGCTCGCCAGTGCAGGGGCAATGCTGGGTCTTCGAAGTACATGGGACATTCAGGAAACTTAATGGGATTGCTCTGCTCTCTCTCCCGTCCCTGGAGGCAGGGCTCACAGCCCAGCCTCTCTCAGCAGAGGTCCTGTGTGATGGCACTCCCTAGAGGTTGTTCTTCAGCTCTTGTCACCCAGCCTACTCTTGGGGACACCCACTCCCAGTTAAATCCTCTCACATCTGGGTCATTTACGACCTGCCATGTCGGAACTCCCAATCTGCTTTCTGGTCACCAATTGGCTATTTCCACCTTGGTGTCTCCCAGGTGCCACCTCAAACTCAACTCCTTTCCTCTTCCGGTCCCCAATAAGTACTATGACTTATATGTCCCCAAATGCCAGATCATATGACCCAAACCTTCTAACAACTGCTGGACTCCCTCTACCTGAGCTCTGAGTTTCCTTTTTCTTTGTCTCTGCTTTGGTTTAAAGTCCCAGCATGACAGCCGTGGTCTCTTTGACTGTCCCCAGTCTACCCTCTACCCAGGCGTCTAGGGACGTTCTCTCTCTCACCTTGGTGATGACATCATCACCCTGGGCTATGCGCTTAGCAGCTACCATATCTTTCTGTCCCAGTGCACAGTCCAAGAGACCCAGGGCCAGGAACCACGTACCACTCAGTTATCCTGCAAGGATGGGCAAAGTGTATCCAAACATCTGTTCAGCAAGCATTCAGTAACTGAACGGAAAGGGCTTGGAGCATGTAGTCAGCAGCTTCTAGGAATTATGAACTAGCGACGGGCGGGGTCCCAGCCATCTCCTTAGAAATGCGGGTTCTATGTGAGGTAAGAATGCCAGAGGAAGGCAGGGGAATGGTGATGACCATTCTAAACAGTGCTGTCAGCTGGGGTTGGGAGAATGTCATTAGCTGAGTCTCTGGGCCACCAGTAGTAGTAGGTGACAGCTCCCCCCCTAAAACCCCTGGGAAGATTTCAGGAGATCGAAGGAAAGAGCTGGGGCTCAGTCCTCGAGGATGTGTAGGGCCAAAGGAGGGCTCAGCGTATGAGGACCCGTGGTGTGAGCTTAATGCAGCCGTCCAACAGCATGACTTTCCTCTCTCTGGGAAGTCAAGGACAATGAGCTTGTTCTTTTTTTTTTTTTTTTTTTTTTCTTTTTTCCGAGCTGGGGACCGAACCCAGGGCCTTGAAGCTTCCTAGGCATGCCTGCACCACTGAGCTAAATCCCCAACCCTAATGAGCTTGTTCTTGTCTTGCTCAGTTGCAGCCACTGTGCACGCACTTGGCATCTCTTTATCTTTTCCATTTCAGGAAACCATGGTGGAAGCATTGTTGTACAGTCAATGTAACTATAGATTTAACTCTAGAACACAGAACATCCCTGACTTAGCTGATGCCGAGTCAAAAGACCATGACCCTCTCTTACCACACACACACACACACACACACACACACACACACACACACACACACACACACACACATGCACGCATACACCCTACACACTACACACACAGGAGATACATGGATGTCAGCTCAAGGATGAGAGCAAGAGGGAGCTGTGTTTTCTCATCCACAGATTCATGAATTCCTAAAGGAAGCTCCAGAAACAAGAGGGAGCAGGCTTACAACATCATCTTCATTCAGAACGCTTTCTGTAGTTTCCAATGGACACGGAGTAAATTGGCCTTCTGAATGTTCTCCAAAAGAGAACAGTTTCTTAGATTAAAAATAGCCGTAATCACTCCGCCAGGCAAGCTGCTCGGCAGAGGAGTTAGCATAAAATTAAGAACAGCACCCAAACCTCGGGTTTAAGAGGAGAGCTTACGCGTAATGTGTAATTCCCTTTGTTTAGGGGCGCTCTTTAATCAGAGCCCGAAAGACTTAAAAAGACATCTTCCTGATGCTATATGTATATTTTCCGAGTATAAATGACATGTCTTATGGTACTTATTAAATGCAACTTAACATATACATATAAAATTAAGTGCACGTATATCTTCATGAACAATTTAACATCATCCCCACTCCGTTAAAATGCCCGCTTTAGGAACTTGTGGGAGCCATGCCTTATTCAGTACTCTGCCCCTTCCCGAAGGTTCCCTGGGTTTACTAAGAGGTTCAAACTCTCAGTCTACAGCTTGTGCTGACAGCTAGTGAGACACCAGGCACCTAGAAACTGCTCTGGACACCAGAGGACACAGGTAGTTTCACAAACACAGAACTGTTGTTAGCAGGCAGGCGTCTTTTTGTTTCCATGAGGAAGATCAGCTCAGAAAGGAACTTGGGATCCATAATTCACTCATCACTGCTGGCTGGGGTCAGGATTCACAGGTGAGGGCTGTTTTTGGTGTTATGCATTTTTGTAGCAGTTCCTGACTGAGTCATGGAGACGGATCCTGAGGTTCCACTGAACTCTGAAGCCAACTCTGCCTGTGCCAATACTTTTCGATCCCCTCCCCCACCCCTGTGAAGCCTACAGTGTGACTGTTGATGTTTGCTCCTCCTGGATGGCTTTCTCCAAACCAGACGCCGGGGGGTAGACACAAGGCACAGGCACATTGGTGTTTCAAGTGCTGTTCTGCGTCTGCTGTCACTGTGTATAGGACACCTCACCAGACTCTGTGGTTGCCTACAAGGCCAAGGCGACAGACAGCGCAGAGGGAGCACTGGCTTCAGCTCACCCAAGGCGGGGCACAGTAGCAGCACCAGCAGCTTGGACCCGGAGGAATTAATTCATTACGTCATTAGGATGGGTAACCAGGAATCTTTCATGTTGGTCATTGTTCTCTGACAGACAGAGAAGTCACACAGCACCCTACGATCTAGTAAGTGACACTCTAAATTGTGCTCCTTTAGTCTGTGTTCTCACAAAGAGGGTGGACATGTCCCCCCGGGGCCGATTGATCACTTACCCTTTCTAAAGACTTCAGGAGGTTCTGTCTTTCTTTGAGCTTCTGAATGCTGATGACAATTTTGTGTCTTGCCCCTTTGGTAACATTCTGTAATCAGACGCAACAGTGTATTAGAGCGTATCACGTCCAGAAATCAGCTTAGAGACTCAGAGGCTATGCTATGCTTAGTCTTTTGCTCCTCCATGCTCACCCGCAGGCTGGTGAGCATTTTTCTCTTGTTGCTACCACTGTCCGAAACCCCTTCCTAGTCAATATACTGACTCCATCTGGCTACCAGTTTGCCTGTGACCTTTAGGACACAGGGCTACGTAACAGCTGATGATCCCACCCAATGTGAGATGTCTTGACCTTCACCACGATGAATGACCTTTTTGGTTTTGTTCAGGACACTCCTGTCCTCAGGCGGTATTACTTCAATCCCTCCTGGTTTCCCTGGAGGCTGCAGTACTGTTCTTTGCTTTCTCAGGGCAAAGGACGTGAAGCCTAGAACTGCACCACCACACAAGGACGTTCTGTCCCTTTACAACCTTCCTTTTCTTTTCCATCATGAAAAGTGGAATTTACCTCACTCCAGGTAAACATGCAGAGTTGTGGACTTTTTATTTTTTAAACTGGCAGCCAGTGGGAGGACTTCCTTAGTCTCCTTGATTATAGTCACTGAACGCTTCCCAGTCAAGGGCTCCCTTTCCTGAGCAGAGCTCCAGCCATCTCTGTTCCCTGGCAACCATTCCAGAGTTCCTCTGTCACCAGTGAAGGGGAGAGGATGGCAGGGGCAGAGACGTCCTTGCAAACACCGGCGATGTATTTCTGTTTCGCTGTACTTTGGGGACCCAGTGAATTCAAATTTTTTGAAAAGTTCATGTCAGGCTCTAACGCTACCCTCCTTGGCAGGACTCTCTCTCTCTCTCTTTAAAAATCTGAACAACTCATGACTTGGATTTTTCTCTCAACTTTGACCTAAGCACAGATTGCTCTTTGAAATAGTTCCTGCCAGCCCCTGGGATCTGAAGCCGCGGCTGAGATCCACAAAGTGCTGGGAGAAATGTTAGGGAGTTGAAATTAGTGCTTTTCAGTCTCTGAGAGTGTGCAGTGACTCTGGGCTTTGTCTTGCTCTCAGTCCTGGTATTTGGCCAGGCCTGCAAAAGGGGATCCGAGGGTACTGAATAAAGCAACAGGAAAAGCCGAGGTCGGTGGGGAGCCATGTGGCAGCCAGGCCCTGCCCAGCGTGCTCCAATCTCTCCTTCCTGTGGGACAAATATTAACTCATTTAGACCGCCAGTGTCTTCAAATCATTGCTCAAAGGAAGCTGGGGTCAATTTGAAAAAAAAATGCAAATAGCACTTTAAACAAGAGAAACAAGAACACACATTAGATCTGTTGGCAAGAGCCTGGCATGGCTGAAATAGTTTTGGGGGTGCTGTTGACTGGTGTTTGCACTCAAGACGTGGGAGACACCTAGGAAGAAAGGAGGGATATTCTGTTCTTTTATGACTTCGGAAGGGAAATAAATTCTAAGACCTGCGTATCTCACCTGCCACCGCTGTCCCACGCCATTTGAGGTGGTCAGAAGAAGGCATTTTAAACAATTTACTCTGATCTCAACTAAGACCAGTGTGAACGATTTTGGAAAAGCATCATGGAATGGCTAGTGTTCCCACTGGTGGGTCCAGTTAGAAGTTAGTGGATGTGTGACCAGACTGGATAAACAGACGAGGAGTCTGTCCCCATCCAAACAAGTCTTGGCTTGGTAGAAGAAAGAGAAAAGCGGGGAGCAGACTCTTTGGAACACTGATGTCTGGGCAGTACCACAGGGTCTTCCTTAGCACCCACAAGGTTGAAGGTGCACTTGGCTCTGCCTTTTCCTAACTTCCTCTCCCTTTCATTACCCTGTGACTCCCACTGAACCTTCAAGGCAAGAAGCTATTTCACTCACCATGGGACACCAGCCAGCACCAGGCGGCTCCTAGATCCGGGCAAGCTACTGGGTGGATAAGGTCTGTCTGAGGCTGAACCTCGAGGCCTTGTCTCAGGGAAGGGGCCCTTCAGGCACATACCTGAGCCTCCAGTTGACACTCCGTGAGGGCCATCATTTCCTCGTAAGTCATCTGTGAGAAGAGCGCAGCGTACTTGTGCAGGCGAAGGCTTTTTAACCAAGCTGGAACATCTGTGGGGCAAGCCGTGCAAAAAAATGGAAGCAGAAATGAAAGGGACAAGAGGGGACGAGAAGGGACGATGAAAGACGGAAGGGCAGAGGAGTGGGAGGGCAATGGCCGGAGGGGGAAAGAAGGAAAAAATAGTTATTACTTAATTCAGGCAGCAAACAATGGCTCAGAAAGCTTAGGGCTAACCCTGACAACTGGGACCTAAATTCTACCTCAGATCAGACATTGCTAACTTGGGGTTTAAGTATTTCAGAAAAAACAGGAATCCCCTAGAATACCACTCTGTGTGTGTGTGTGTGTGTGTGTGTGTGTGTGTGTGTGTGTGTGTGTGTGTGTGTGTACAGTTTTCTAGGTAGCTTTCCGCAGCACCTTTAAAGTTATCAAAAGAGTTCCTCACAATAAAATAAAACACAAAGGCCGTTGCTTCAGCTCGGCCAATTCACTGTTGTCTTGGGAGGAACCGACTTAGAAAATGCTCAAAGTACGTATAATAGTCTATACCCTCAAGACACTTTTTTTTTCCTGAGGCTCAGTGGAAAGTCTACGTCAGCCACTTCTAGAAGCCAGAACCATATGCAATAGTTGTACTCCATAAATTCCCCACCTGGTGTTTCTTTCACCTTCCCCAGCTCCTTTGGGATAAAGGGCACCCTGGACTGCCACTACTGTCACTAATAGCTGCTAGTCATGTCTCCATAAGAGATGTCACAACACAGAGGATCCAAACCCTGCCTAGACCACAGGATAAAGGAAATTTCAAGGCACAACTGAAGCAAATCCCAAGATTGGTGTTCTAAAGTCAAGAAAATTACTGGATTGAAAAGCTACTGAGTCATTATTTTGCTACTTGCAAGCCAAAATAAATCATTTATCCAAAGTCTCAAGTCAGAATCTCTGAGCCGATAAGATCTGGAATCATCTTTCCCTAACCCTATTCACCATACAGATGGCAGCATCATGCCAGTAAGTCTAGATCACAGGTAAAGAATGTGCTCAAGGGGGGATTAGAACCCAGGTCCTTCTGCATCTCAGTTCTCTGCCACATTGCACCAAAGACTGCAGAGATCACCAGCCATAGAGCTAAATAAATTGAGACCATGAGTAGTTTCAGAGTCCAAGGCACTGGGTAAATGTCATTCATGCTTTCTGTGGGGCATCGTCTTATTGCTAAGCGTATTGGTCACAAGATTTTTTACTGTTGATTACAAAGTGTTTTACTCTGCCAGCCACACACATTCAAAGATAGGTGGGTACTTCTGGTTTTCCAATGTTTAGAGTAGACAGCTAGGGCTGATGGAAGACAGTTTGCCTCCCAGGAAAACCAAACCCAGGCTTAGGGAGTATGGACAGGGTTGGTCTCCTTAAAGAAAGTCAGGCATAGCAGGTGATCTCTGGCCTGCTGAGCGATCTTGTGTGGACTAAAAATGGAGGATTTCTGAGAATTAGAATTGAACATTCAATTAAGAACAGACTCCATCGTTTCAGGCTAGAAATTACTTGACTCTGTCCTTGGAAGGCCTTCAATCTACTGTGACAAAAAGAGAGTCCCTCTAGCTCCATCATTAGCTAAGCTCAGACAAGGCTTCTCCAGGTGCACAGTGCTAACTCCTACTATAATCTGCAGGACAAACCACCTCTGGATCACCATTTCTGGACATGCTAGCCCAGAGTCTAGTACTTTTCCTGGTATAATGTCCTGGAGCTCTTTTACCAGACTTCATTCTCTGTCATTGTTTTGTGGAAACAATGGTAACACTTGTGCAGACAATGTTAACCGTGGGTTGACATGGGTAACCACGTTAACTACAGCTCTGGAGTTCTGACCACTTGGACACCAGGCTTTGTGTAAAATCCCAAACCATTGCTCAGAAAGCACAACGGTCATGATCCAGAGAAGGCTGGGTAATCCAGTGCTAAGCTTGGATACAATTCATCACAAGAGGGATGGAGCAGTTCCATGAACCCTTCCTCCTCCTCTTTCTCTTCTCTCCTCTCTCTCTCTCTCTCTCTCTCTCTCTCTCTCTCTCTCTCTCTCTCTCTTTAATTCAACCAAGCGCCCTAAAGCTTAGTCATGCAAAATCCACTGATAGTACGATGAAAATAGACTTTAAGTTGCGGCCTGGGTGTTTTAAAAGTCAAAGTGACAATAGGATTTAAGTCAGGAAGCATGAGGGGCAACTCTCAGTTTACTAAATGCTAGT
The DNA here is from genome assembly GCF_011064425.1 of Rattus rattus. Lineage (NCBI taxonomy): Eukaryota > Metazoa > Chordata > Mammalia > Rodentia > Muridae > Rattus > Rattus rattus. Next base: position 75,993,602 of record NC_046165.1, read on the forward strand.
TCCTTTCTAGAAAGCAACTTGGACAACTAGGGTCTCTTGGGATAGGCAGGACTGGGCAAGCCTCACTCACTCCTTCAAAATGCAGGTCAATGGGTCAGTAGGTCAGTGGGTGAAGTTTTCCTAGAAAAGCTTCCTACAACCGCGTCAACAGGATGAACTAGGCCTTCCTGAAGACTTATTTCTAGACACATCCCTGGGAAACATAGGCTCCTTTGACCTGTACATCCTTAAGGGGTTCAGCCTACTTGCATAGCGTCTAGCTCAGTGCCATGCATCTAAGGAGCTGTTTCCCCTTCCTGCAGGGAGGATGAATAAACAATGAGGAAGAAATCTCAGTCCTTAGGAATGCAACCTCCCAGCTATATGGTAAGACCCCGTCTCCATAACAACAATGAATCCCCAAAGAACAACAGAGAAGAACATAGCCTACCAACCATTCTCTCTCTGGTTGGTGGGGGAAAGCCTTTCTCTTGCCAGAGATGAAAACGGAACTCCATTACGTGGGAAACAAGCAAGAGAAGTAAGAGTCTTGACTTTCGTTCCCACATGCAAGAATCCCAATGACTGGGATGCTGGATTCTCTAAGAAGTTAGCCAGGGTCGAACTCTGAGGAAAGCGTAGATGCCAGTCTGTTGGAGGCAATGTTGAGAACCATTTGGACTTCTTAGCTTGGATCTTCTCATTTCTGTGTGAAAAGCTGTGGCTATGGTTGGAAGGGTCAGTACATGGGAGGCACAGAGGGTGTCTGGTGGAGAAGCTGAAATGTAAATTCAGCATAGATATCTTCAGAGTACAGTTCAGTTTCATCTAGGTGACTTCCATTGGACATGGAAATGCAGGTCCAACAATCCAAGCTAGAGCAAGATCCTCTCATGGGATGTAAGAGAGAGAGAGACTCTTGCTACAAGTTAAGGGAGAATTCCCTGCCAACCGAGGGAATTTTATTCCTTATTCAACATTTACTAGGTGCCATGAGTAGAGGTCAGACTCTGTGAAGACATGTCCTTATCATCAAGGAATTTGAGATCCAGAGAGCGTGACTGAATCTCGTGCAAAAATTATAACAGCTCCAGTATAAGGGCTGAGAATACCCAAATCTTGGGGTAGCACAGAACAGTGAATACTTGGGTTTGCCAAGATAGTAAGAGGAAGCCCCTTGCATCCCATGCTTGGGAGAGCAACAATTTGGAGCCCAACGGGCAAACCACATTGTAGAAGCCATTGCATATGGTAGGAGCATCAGAAGCAAAAGCCAGAGCCATGGGGACATTTAGGGTAGAGAGAACACTTGGTGGATGCTGGAGACAGAGAGAGGCAAAGTGGGGACCCATAGGCAGGGAGTCCGGTACCTGAGATGTGAAATGTCGAAATGAGGAAAGTAGATCTTTGTCCCGTGGGTGATGGAAAGCCACCAAAACCTGAGCATTGGAAACCCAGGTGATGTATCAGAAGGATGACGGTGGTCACGGGAGGGGAGCTGGAGGCTGTGAATTTAGGAACCGGGAGGAGGGCTTGAGAAAGGCGGGAGGGGAATGAAAGAGAACAAACTGATGGATGCTGCTGGGATGTCAGGAAGAACGGTTCCTATGGAAACACAGGAACTGAAGATGGCTCCTTTGGTTCAAGTTTGGTGAGAGGGAAACCAAGTGGAGAGCCAGCAGACCAGGACCTCAGGAGAAGGCTGAGCTGAAGAGCAGATGGCCTTGACAATGCACATGCTTGCGGGCTCCATCATGGAAGTAGACATGGCTACACAGACAAGGGACACCGAGTGAGAGCAGAATAGAGCCATGATGAAGCCTTGGGGTGCCAGGCTTTGAGGAGAGAGGTTTAGGAAGAGTCATTCATACACATAGTAGGATGCCTCGTGCTGTGGGCTTCCCTTCCTTCCAGAAGCTCCTTCCAGCTCCTGTTGCAGGCAACACTGGTTTATCTTCCGGCCATTTTGGGTAACAGATCCATCTTGCGTATGTGCTATGCACACCCACAGGTCTTTAGCAGTGGGACCAAAGTCTCGCACTAGGCCCGTTTTTCTCCTTCTAGAGTTTGGACACCTTGATGACAGGGAGGTTGTGTGTTATGTCTTTAGCTCACACTGAAGCTGAGTTCCAGTGAGGACGTGGGCTGCTTTTCTCTTATGTCACACTGCACCCAACTCCAAATGAGAGCAAGCTGATGAGAGAAGCACTGGACGGGGAGAGACTAAGGCGGGGCTTTGTCTAGAAGGGAGGAACATGGATGAGCAGTTTTTGACGAGAGAGCTTATTTGCGGTACTCTTGGTACCTGATGACAGAAATCAACTCTTATTCCTCACAAAGCACTAGGCCTGACCTCACACAGCCTTTTCTCTAAGATGTGGCTTGCATCCTTGGTCTCCGAGGGACAGAAGAAAAGTGGAGGAGAGGTGTGGAGGGACTAACACCTCACTGTTAAAGTTTGAAAGAAAGCAAATCCCGCAAGAATGAAGGGCAGCCGTTTCGTGATACCCATCCAGGCTGTCTTTATTTTGGTCAGAGCAGAATAGAGAGCCTAGTTCTGTTCCAGGCACTGAGCAAAGGGAGGAGGTGCCCTTGCTGGGTCCTCAGAAGCTGGATCCTCTTGAAGGGAACTCCTTGATCCTGAGGCATGTCCAAGACGTTTTAAGAGGTCTCCTTTCTCGTGAGGACATACCATGAGTCTTTGAACAAATGAATGTGGAGTATAATACGTCAAAGAATTAGATGCAGACAGTGAACTAAATTTCTTCTGGATGCTTCCTTTTACCACAAACTCCTCAGTGCTGTTTTTAAACAGCCTGCTTTGAACTGCTGAGGGAAGCTGAGGTTCTTAAAGGCCCTTGCTGAAGGTGACACACACTCATCAAAGAGTAGAGGTTAGAAATCCTGAGACCTTCAGGACCTAGGAATAGTCCTGGGATTTGCTGTTTAAAGACATCAGAGGTCTTAGCTTATCAGAAGCTATTAGCACAGATCCACGGCCATGAGGATCCACTTGTGCAGTGCAGGTCACATGCCGACATCATGGAGTTAAAACACATGTACACACACACATACACACACACACACATACTCATGCACACACACACACTCATGTACACACACACACTCATGCACACACACATACACACTCACACACACTCATGCACACACACTCATGCACATAAACACACTCATCCACACACAATCATGCACATACACTCATGCACACACACACTCATGCACACACACATACTCATGCACACACACACTCACACACACTCATGCACACACACATTCACACACACTCATGCACACACACATACACACTCACACACACTCATGCACACACACGCCATTGAATTTACTCTAGTTAAACGCATTCAATACAACACCTGGAAAGGCAACTTTCTGAATCTAAATTATTTTTTCATGATGGCTGATCCAAAAAGTGTCCCAGCTACTTAGGGTGCCACACATGCCCACTCCATCACTCAGACTTTTATGGCCCTCAGAGGTGCTGCATTCAAAAATCTCTTCTACAAGGTTTTCTCACAGTTTCCTCTCTCCTCCCCCATTCTTTCCCCTCAGAGCTCACCTCTACATAATTTCTCTCATTTCCAATCCGAGAGAGGCCAAGGCTCAGTGGCTTACATTTCGAAAAATGACTCCAAATTCTATGCCAGTTGTTTGCTAGGAGACAATATATTTTATTTGCTATGTGGAGAAAAAGTTTACTCAAGTTCCAGCTGAGAGACTTCCTTGAAAAGACAAACAATTTCCACAGTCAATGGCCTTCTCTGTTCTTAACGACTGTGTGTCTGTCAAGGTTACTGCAGCCAGGGATTCCCCTTTTTGTCTCTATTACATCTATACACATGTAACACATCAAGTTCTGTTATCTCCGTATTTCTGTGCTAATGGGAAGTGTCGAGTCACAGATAGACCCAGTCGATGTTGTTCTGCAATAAACTACAGCTTCCACCAAAAGCGTATAGTTCCAACCTCTGCTTCCTCATCCGGGCAACCTTTCTTGCTACAGCCAAATTCTCAGGGTTTCCCACTCCTGGAATTCAGCAGAACTTCAAGACACCCTTTCATGTACAAGTAACACTGAAACTGCTCCGCTGGGCAGGGGAGGAGTACGGAGCTCCTGTGGGATCCACTGAGCACTTTCATTGAAGGTTCCCACATTCACCATGCCCCAAATCGTCCCTCATTAATTCCAGTAGGCCTTGCACTGTAGAGGACATCTCTAGGTGTCCCAGGCCGAAACCTGGGGGGCCATCCTAAATGTCACCTGCTCACTACTGTCCACATTTAGTGGTCACCAAGTCTTTACAGTTCAGTTTCTCACGGAGGACTTGTGTCACACTCCTTGCTCCCCATTCTTATTGGCACTTAGTCCAGCTTCATTCTCCTCGTCCATTCCTGAACAGCCCTCCTCCTCTCCATTGGCTTTCAAATCCAGAATCTCCTCTCCTTTACTTTCATGAACATCGCATACATTGCCGTGAAGGTTCCATTTCTAATATGCAGATCTCAGCAGGTGGTCCTACTTTAGAAGTCCCTTCAACAATTTCAGAATGGGAGGCACACAATCCTTTTAAAGGTCAAGGAGCTTCCTCTGCAGACCTGTTTCCCACGTGCCTTTTACACTCTAGTCATAGCTTGTGACCCTGCCTCACACAAGTTCACAATGCCGTTCCCTCAGCACAGAATTCCTTCTGTCCATCTGCTCTGGCTGACCTGTAATCACGTTTTGAGGCTCAGATCCAGGTCTCACCGCTCTACAGACTTCCCTCCCGTTTGAATTGGGGATGGTCTTGGTGCGTGTCTCAAGTCAGGACAAACATGTAAGAGATCCTATTTCCACAACAGAGTCCTCATATCAGGTCTGATGTTATGTGAGTCCCCTGGACCTAGAGGACCCCTCACCTCTGTCTCCCCAGAAGCCTGATGGCTTACATAAGGACAAAAATGAGCCAGGGATTCTCCCCTCATCACCTCGGAGGGCTCACCATGCTACTCTGACTAACAGATCTGTTCCTCCACCAACAGGTGCCTTCTTTCTTGGAAAGAAATGACTTAGTCATATGAGACTTTCTTCTCTCTCCCACATGAGATAAGAGCTGAGAGAGTACATTCAATTCATCAGCTACCTGGGGAGAAGGGATATTATAACTGAGTACCAACTTAGAATCAAGAGTCTATCCCCTGAGATAAGTCTCAGGGAAGCTTTTCAAAAGAACATGGAGACCTGGATTTAAACCATAGCCAGCACAGTTAGTCCAAACGTTTCTAAGGAGCTGCCTCCTAAAGGGATTGGTAACAGGGAAATTCCATATTCCGGCTCAGGTTGCTCTTTGAGGCTTCTAGTGGATACTCAATCCAGTGCTTTCCCTTTAGCCTAAAGCCCTACCTATTCCATACAGCCAGCCCAAACCATTAGGACAAGTGTTTACTAGAAGAAGCAAAGCCCAGAGATTCAGGAGGAAGCAATTAATCCTCTAAGGGTTTATTCTGCATGCTTGACCTAAGAGGTATGTTCCCAAGGGAGGACGGTGGCCAAGCTGGCTGGTCTGTCCAGATGAGAGGTAGGGCATGAACAAGCCCACTATCTCAGCCATGAACGCCAGGTAGCCAGAAAAATGAATGCAATTATGGTGACTTTGATTTTTTTTTTCCTCCCAAGACATGAGGTGACGGTGATCCCCAGGGGATTTGGGACTCTTTCAAATTCTATTCCAGCTTCCTTGTTCTTGCAGACCAGGTGTTTGCCAATTAGAAAAAACAGCCATTTGGTGTTGGCCCAAGTGTCTCTGTTCCTGCCAAGGGACCCAAGGCACAGGAATGCAGGCATGGGGGTGGGGGTGGGGCGTCCACAGGAAGGCTCTTCTCAGATGATTCGCATCAGTCAGCTCCATAGTCCACTGCTCAGAAAGTGGGAATTGATTTGGAAATCTACATGATCATCTGCTCTTAGGCCTAGAGATCAAATGACAAATCCCTGGGATTGGTATATTAAGGGTTGCTTCTTAGATAGAACTCTAAGAGGCTATGCTGAGTAATCTTTGCTGTAGAGGAGTTTTAGAGACCACTTTACAATAGGGCTGGCTAAGGAACATTTGTGCTCAACAAATACTGGCCCTATGCCATTTCAGAAGGCTGGTGTTTGGGGGCTTGGACATTTCTATCATCTGACACTGTCAGTTGAATTGAAAACGTATCCACTATAAATAGAATTCTCTATTATCAATCCTGTTCCTTCCCTTGAGATTTCCCATTACTTGCTAGTGTCCGTATACATGGATGTCTCCATCCACTTCTTTAAGAAAAGGTAAGGTCAACAGGTCAAAGAAGGCAGAAACACGTGCAGAAGGTCCTTCATTCCAACCAGCCACCAAATAACTTCTTTTTCATTGATACCTATGTGCTCGCAATGAAAATCTGGGATGTGACGCTTTGTCTGTGTGTTTCTGTGATTGACAAAATTTCAAGAACTCTAGAGAAAGGGGTCAAATGAACTTCTCCATAGATAACCCATGAGTTCTAGAAAGTGTTTTAACTTTTATACAAACAGAACTAAGCAAACAAAACCCAAACCAGTGGGATTCTCATTTTCAATTTCCCCCTTTGCTCATGTTTCTTTAAAAAAATGATACATTATCTCTATTCACTTCTTACCTTAGAAGCCTGAAAGCAAACATTTATCCACTTGGGAGAATGTGTAAGTATGTATCAGCCCTCCAAACAAGTGAAGGGGTAACAGGAAAGTAAAGTAAAAGGAAGGAAGAAAGCCTGTGTTCAGACACTAGGCAGTGAAGTTGGCATTCCTCCAAGCAAATGGCCTATTCTTCAGGGTCCACCTTACTGGTCAACATGCAAACAATGCTTCTCTCAAGTTGCCAAGGGAACAACATACACTGTCCTGGAATCAGGCTGCACAGACACTGAACCTCACATGGATGTAGCAACCCTTGGGAACGGGCTTTGCCCATCCTCCAACATCTTCAGTCCCTAGACCCCTCGGAAGAGGGTTATACACCCTATATGCCAAAATGACCACTGCATTAGCCATTTTTAAAGACTCATGTTTATCCCCAGAGGAACACTTCAAGAGACATCCTACTTCCAAGGGTCTCTCAGCACACGCCCATTGTGGGGAGGGGCTGAGATAGGGAGAAAACCATACGATGCTCAGAGGAAGGCTGGAGGCCAGCCTCACTCCCTAAGTTGCCCGGTTCCACTTTTCAACCTAGCTTCCTTTTAGATTTGGCACCGGAGAAGATGTGGGCATACGCTCTGTGCCAGGGTCCCATCTTGGGAGGGGATGGGGTCAAGAGACTCTTTTACAAGGGGATTAGAATCGGCAAACCTCAGGACTGTGTGTCAACAGCAGCATGGAGACCCCTCTCGGAGCCTGTCCTCAGCACTGTCCCAGAAGCCTGCCTGGTTATTGTCTCAATAGCTAACATTGTTATCAGCATGTCTCTGATGAGCATGTTCCCCTAAGGACTTCTATCCCTCTAACAACTGGCATCTACAAGCACAGAATGCATGCATCCTCTGTGAGCTCATCATTGGTAATTCGGAAATCTCTGTCTCCCGAGGAGGATCTGTAGGAGAGGGTCCATTGATAGGCTATGGAGGAATATTTATTTAGGTTGAATAGACCTTTATCATCAATGTGCAAATCTACTACCCTGGTTAAAGCATTGATGGTTCTCATGTCCCTGAAGCAGATGCAGAGAAAAGGGCTTAAAGATATTTTTTTTTTTGGACTTCAAACAAAAATGGAATATCACTACAATTCCGCATTAGGAAAAAATAAAGTAATAAAAGATCAATGGTTTTTCTTTCAGAATTAGTTACGGGTCCCTGGCCACAGCAAGGCAGAGGTGGAGTAGCCTGGCATCTTTTCAGATGACCTTATCCAGGATAGCAGGAGCCCTCATTGTCCATGAGTCAGCACACAGAAAGCACAAAGGGTTCTGGGTTCGCTCTGGGTTCTGGGTTGGGGCAAGTGATCACTGAGCACTGATCTAGGATCAGAAATAGAAAGGTCAGGGCTGTGTATTGATGGCAGCTCGAGGGCACTTTTGGAGCCTGCCCTTGGCATTGTCCCCAAAGCCTGCCTGGGTATTGTCTCACCAGCTAACATTGTTATCAACTGGAAGGAGACTTTCCAAGGCCTTTCCTCCAGTGCCAGCTCTGGAGTTCTGGAAGGCATGGCTTGAATGCAGGAGCCTAAGGTGAGGGGCTGGAGTCCCTCTCTCCTGTTGACCACCTCTCTTTCCCTCTTGGACTCCAAACCAAGGAAGGGCCTCTCAGTTCCTCATGTGGTCACTCACCTTTCATACCACTACCTTCTTCTTGGAATGTGTTACGAGCAGTGGTCTGATCTTCTAAGTGTTCACTCCCACCACTTCCTGAAGAGGCTACACTGCTTTGTGGAGACAGGGGGGCATGATCGGATGGGAGGCACTGAGGTCCTCTAGCTCGTAAGTCCTCATGAGACATCCATCCATGTCCTAGAGGCTGGTTTGGCACATTCATGGGTGGGGTAAGGGACACAGATCGTTTCAAAGGGCTGTGGTGTGCCTGGCCTGAGAGAACTGGAAAAAAAAATAGAATGAAATAGGTTATTCTCCCCACTTTAGCCTGGGACGCAGAATAACCCACAATACCTTTGAACCCTCAGAGATACCATGACTAACTCCTACACTCCACTGATGATCACAGTGGGCTGATTGGGCCTGAGACTATCCTATCCTCTGCATGGTGAAAAAGGAGGCTGTCTGGTCCAAGCCTATGGTGCTCACCCATCTGGTCTTGTGAGTTTGGATCTGGCTTTATTTCAAACCTACAAAATCAGACTTTGGAGCAGTGGACCTACACAGTGGGCAAGGCTGACAGCTTGAAAGCAGCCATCTAACCAAGGGGAAAAGAGCATATGTTGGACAATTTTATGGTTTAAACACCACACATGAGATTACCCATATTGGTACAGAGGGCTTGGAGGGACAGGTAGGCTGGTTGGCAATGGGAAATCTTTGGAGGGCTGATCTAGAAGCTGAAGTACATAGTCTAAACAGGAGTCAAGAAACTGTCATCTCTGAATGGTGGTAGGGGCTCTAGGAGGGAAGCCAGCACTGACATGACCTCAGGGTATGGGGCACTGGCAGGCACACTGAAAGGGCTAATTCTTTTCCTTGCCCTCAGGGTTCATGTCAAATTTTATCTGGCAAACACCTTCAGGTAACAAGGCTTTCATTCAGAAGCTACTAGAGTGCTCCCAGTAAGTATGGTCAGTCCTTCCACACAGTGGGCAACATCTGCATGGTTCCTTTTTTATTTCCCAGAAAACTAGGAAAAAGCAACAAAATGCACATAACTGGCCAAATTAAATTGAAGGCATTCAAAGGAGGGATTCAAGCAACATCAATGTTGAGGGAGCCGATGTTACCCTTGGTTGGCTTTGATGGGTGTGTAGAGTGACTTTACAAAATAAGTCTATTCATAACTTTTCCCTCAGTCTATTTTGACTGGTGCTGTACTAATGTGGAACTGTGCCACATACATTTTTAAACATTTTCCAGGGAAGCCATTAAATTCCATCTCTAGCTCTAACCCCTCCAGTGAGGCATTTGCTGTCCCTACTTTCAGCCATGTATTTCATTACCGGCAAGAACTTTCTGTGTTTTGCAGTAGGTAGACCAGATGGCTCAAATAGTGGAAGGCATTGCTTTTAGACTGTATTTCTGGAGGGATAGTACCTACGTAAGGACCAGAGCAGGTGATTAACATGACCCCACTTACAAAATAAAGGCCAGAGTCGAAGGGCAGACTGTTGCCAAAAAGCATATCTGAGACAGTAATGGTACGGTCTGATGGTTAGCTGGCAACCCTCTAAGAACAACAAGGTTCAATACTTGGGGGGTAGGAGGGGTCAAGGTTCCCACTTGACCTTGTGTGTGAAGCAGAGCAATCAGAAGGACTAAATAATAAAAAAAAATTCTTTATTAACAAATCAAGTGTGTTGTTGGTGGGTAGGGATGCTTTTGAGTTTAACATTTGTTTTCTACTTAGGAAATTTCTAATTTGAGTAGATTCTGTTAAAGACACAGGATTTTTTATCTACCTTAAAGATATGTGAACATTACTTTAAAAAAAAATCCCATTAGGTTTTCCTTTCCACTAGATTAAAGAACAGAAAAGGCTCCTGGAAAATGCGCTTCTTCCCAATTGGAGAAGCATTGGCAAGAGAAAAACAAAACAAAAAATAAGTAAATAGGAAACAGCAACAAAATGAAGAGAGAAACCAATAGAAAGAAAAGCTAGACATCCAGAAAATTCATTTCATGCCTGTCTAAGCATTTATGTAAAATTGGGCAGACTTGTCTGAAGCCTTTGAGCACCCGGACATTCTGGCTCAGCTCTGTGGGTTTTTTTGTTTTGTTTTGTTTTGTTTTTACCTCTGGTGGGGACTTCAAATGGCGCTGGCCAGATAGGACTACATTTCCAGATGCAGCTTCCCCTGCACAGCTGCGATTCAAGTGAATTTGAAGCCACAGAATGGGACTTGCCAAAAAGGGACTGACCAGAGCAGGTGGGACCTGTGGTACCTAGGACATTTAGAGGCAATCACAAAATTGATAAGCAATATCCATGCCTCATGGTTCATGGTAGCTGTTAGTATGGTATTTACTTAGGGTGCGTGTGCATGTGTGCATGTGTGCATGCATGTATGTACCACAGCATGTATGTGGAGGTAGGAGGACATGTAGGAGTTGGTTCTCTTCTTCTACTTGTAAGTCCAGTGATTGAACTTAGGTTGTCAGGCTTGTCAGAAAGAGCCTTTACCCTCTGAGCCATCTCATGGGCCCCTCATTTTGACTTGGATGCTCAGATTAATATAATTGTGTATGTAGTAGCTGGATCACACTATTGAATGGAGCCAATTTATTTTCTTGAGCCTAAAAGTTCCTCAGATTCCATGCTGCTTCTCAATCCTGGTGGAACGGCACACTTGGGAGGCTGCCAGTGTCCCAGAATGCCCCTGGTGATTGGGATTAGAGGTAGATGTTTTCCTCACTGAACTGGCTTATAGGAATTTGAATAGATACTTACAAAACTGTTTTTGTTTTCCTGAGCTTGAATGAAGTCAGAGGGGAGAAGGCATGAACTTGGCCTTTGCTTCTAATAAATCACTTGTAGTTAAGATGCCAGGGCCTTTTGTCCTGGTGACTTTCCATCAAAGGCCACCTCTTCTCTATCTGAGAGGGAACCCTCTGACCCTTCAGGCTGCCCACACTCAGGTCTCTCTGAAGTCATCTTGCAGGGGCAGCCAAGCATAGAACCTTACAGAAAGCTTTGCTGACCATCACACTTAAACCAAAGGAAGACTATGTTGGGTAAATGCCCTCTTCTTCCCAGAAGAACAGACACATAACCAGTGCGGGCCTCTCTTCTAGATTTATTTATTTTTTTTAAGTGTACGAGTTTTGTCTGTCTGCATGTCTGTGTACCATGTGTATGTCTGATGCTCTTGGAGGCCCAAGGACAGTGCCAGATCCCTAGGAACTAGAGTTACAGGGTGTTGTGAGCTGTCTGATATCAGTGCTGGGAACCAAACCTGGGTTCTCTGCAAGAGCTTCAAGTGCTCTAACCACTGAGGCATCATATCTCCAGGTCTATCCTCTTGTAGGGAGGAGACGGAAGATGAGAGATGACTTACGGTGAAGACAAACCTATAGGTCTAGGCAGTCTTTGGTGTTAGCTCTCCTTCTGGAGTACTCGGGTCTAAAGTGTCAGAGGGGGTAACTACGGTTCTAAACAGGTGTGAGACGAGTACACAGCCACAGGATTAGTGAGGTGGCTGGCATGGCGCCAGGGTTGCATTTGTTTCTAGAACTCACCTGAAACAGTGACCCACGGGGAGAGATGATATGGGCATTCATAGGTGGTAATAATAATAATAATAATAATAATAATAATAATAATAATAATAATAAAAGTTTCTGGGAAGAAAGGTGGAAGATCAGTAAAAGCAGATTCCTGGCTGGAGGCTGCTGCCCCAGAAGGACTCTGGCAAAAGGCTCTAGAATGCACTTGCTTTTGACTGCTGTGTGGTGACCAGCGGCTAATGACTGCTTCAGAGTCATGTTTTAAATGCTGCAGAATAAAGTGTGCCTTTACAAAACCTCCACAGGGATCAGGAATTGGCAAGTTCTACTCGAGCCCCAAATTTATACTGCATCTGTGACACTGACAGCAATGTAGGGGGGCGGCGTGCTGTCGGATGGCTTCGTCACGTGAGAACTCTCATTACCATCTGTCCAGGGGAGCACAGTCAATGACTCTTTTGCCCCTGAATCACTGAGATGAACCCCCCGGGATTGTATATAGTATGGATTCGATTCCGCCAATAGCTTTAGGAATCTCTATAAGAAATCTCAAGCCTGTGCTCGTCAGTACGAGAAGCCTTACATACACTTGCCATTGGGATGTCAGAACTTGGGGAGCGTTTACAAATTCAAATGACCTGAAAGTAAACAGAAGATATTGAGCATGTCTATTTGAAATTTTTTAAAAAAGCAGCTAAAACTAGTCTGCTCTGACAGCCAAGCTGTATAGCAGCACTGAGGGGATCCTGACCCCATGATAAACTCCATCATACCCCTTGGGGCCAGCCAGCTTCTCTAGCCTCATCTTACCTCACGATTTTTTTTTTCATCTCCTAGCATCTTTGGTCTGACCCCCTTTCAACACCTTGGGAAGGAAACATGTGATAGTTGTCCATGGAGTCTGGCCTCAGCCTTTAGATTTATTTCTCATTTCCTTTAACCAACTTTGACTTTGCCTTCATTTTTAATTACCGAGATGAAATGCAGGCAAAAAAATTTTTAGCCTATTTAGGACTCATTGGAGAATATTAAGTAGAACTCCCATTTCTGCCTCCCGGCAGAAGTAAGAGGGTTTGTGGGGGAAAGGCAGGCGGAGGATGCTGCCCCTGCTGTCTCTCTGGTTCACGGTCAGGCAGGCTCTTATATGAAGGATGCAAGCCAGAGTCTGACAGTGCCACGTGGAAAAAATGAAACTCTGTCCTGATGCTAACGGAGGCCTTTTGTTGTGGGTCACATACTTCTCAGCTCTTTTTAGTTTTGGGATTTAAAAGACATTTTTATGAGGACAGGATTCTAATGCTTGAGAGGTAGAAGTCTCTAGAAAGACATCACTCAATAATTTCAAAATTGAGAGACACGAGCCCCTGAAAAATCTCCATGCACACCAGGACTGCGTCAGTGAACGAAATACTGTGCTTTGAATTTTATAAGCACGTGGACAACTTTGGAATTAATTTGAGGTGGCTACTGATAAACGAAAAAGATCTATGCTAGGTGTGCGGTTATTCTTGGTTCTGTTTTCATTTGCCTTAGCGGATCTGAGGTGGCATTTTTGTTTTAATGGGGACCTCACCCTTTTTGTTTATTTATTAACTCACCTAGCTCCTTTGTGTATTAACCCCGTGCACCAGCAATTGGCAGGCACTATTGCTTATGTCTTTCTTGAGAGACACTTCCCTGTGTAATCCAGAAAGTTTTAGGAACTGTCAGAGTACCTTCTAGGCTTGTTGTTCCAAGTTCAAATCAGCCAGGACTTCTCTTTGCCACCACCGGGAGTCTACGTCAGGCTTAGCATTTAGTGTTTTGGCTTTTGAGGATGTTGGGTGTTTATGTTCCAATAAAGGCAATAAGGATGCCCACCTAAGTAACATGGTCCTCCCCTATCTGACCAGGTGATCTGAGTTCTCATCTCAAGCTTAGCTTCCATGAGTACAGAGATCCAGGGGCAGCTCTCAGCATTTTAGTGACCTACATTTTAAACTCCAGAAGCTGCCTGTTTCTCACAGAAATCTGTTAACTTTGAACTTCGTCCCTTTATGTTATTTATGTGTATGGGTATTTTATCTGCATGTAGGTCCCTGTACTATGTGTGTGCAGTGCCCAGAGAGGCTGGGAGAAGGCATTGGGTCCTGTGAGGCAGGAGTCACAGACAGTTGCGGGTGCCACGTGGGTGTAGGAAATGCAGCCTGGGTCCTGTGGAAGGACAGCTGATGCTTTTAATTGCTTGGCCATCTCTCCCAGCCCCCTTTGCTAAAACCTAGAATTTCTAGATGTTTGTATATTAGAATGCAATCCAATAACATAATTAAGCTATAAAAATAAGTCACTTTTATAAGAGATAGTTATTGTGGGATATGGTCATATATATGTATATATACATACTTAAATATATATACGAAAAAGTCATTGAAATGCATTACTATGTGTGATTAAAATATGATTAAAACTTAAAATATAAGTCATTCTAATTTAGGGATTGAAAAGGTAGAACAGGAGCCCAAATGTCTGCATATTGTTAAAAGGTAATAACTTATTTCACAAATGAAAAGGTCCCGAGGGAATCCGTAGGACTCAGGTGACACGTTGTATGCCCTTAGGCATGACAAAGCATGGCAGAAGAGCACCCCCTTATTGTTGCCCGCAGTGCACTTTGACAAATATTCCTAGAGCTGCTCTCTCACCCCAGTTGGAGCATCAGGAGAACACTTCAGGGCTCACAAAACGCCTTCTTCTGAAGTCTTACTGAAGGAGGTTGGTCAGTATGCATCAAGTTTAAAGCAGAAAGAGCTCAGCCCATGCTGCGTTTCAGAAAGGCTATTGTTTGAGAGGAACTGGGGTGGGTGCAGTGCTTCTGTCCCCTCTCTCAAAGGTCTAAATCTGCTTATAGCACATAGTGAGGGCTCTATCCTGTGATTTGTCTTTAGAATTTCAGTGTATCTAAGCATTACTACCACAAGTTTCCAGCTTAAAGAATGAAGTTCTACTAACACTGTTTTGGATGTAGAATTCTAAGCACTTGTTTCTTTCTTTTCTCCTTCCTTCCCTTCCTCTCTCTCTCTCTCTCTCTCTCTCTCTCTCTCTCTCTCTCTCTCTCTCTCTCTCTCTCTCTCTTCTCTCTTTCTTCTCTTTTCTTTTCTTTCCTTTTTTTGGAGACAGGTTCTCACTGTGTAGCCTAGGCTGCCCTCATACCCTCAGAGATTCACCTGTCTCATCCTCCCGAGAGCTGGGATTATTAGGCTAAGAACCTTAAATAAGACTTGAGGGTGAAATGGCTAGGTGACTTTGGGCCCTGGATTATTCCTCTTTGGATTTGTGGTCAGAGGCCCTGTAGTGGGGAAGCTTTGGGAAAGAAAAAGAGTCACAGTATTTCAAGAATACATTTTGAAAAATACAAAGGCAGAGAATTTGATCAATGACATCATGCAAAAAGCCCCAGTAGGACTCACATTTATGGTCATGAACAGATTTGGGTAAGTAGGGGGGGAAGAGAAGAGAGGATCATTAGTTACTAGGTAGAAATTCACATGCGTTGTCACCATTGCTTCAGAAACCAGGATCACAAGCGCATCCAGTCAGTCAAAAGCCTCAACTCCACATGCTTGCTCTCTGCTTCTTGCTCAAACATTTAGAAAACCAGTGCTTGGATTACGTGGACACCGGAAGAGGGTCTCCCAACCCCACTTCCTTTTCAGGGAAAAGAGAGAGCATGCCACAAAGCAGAGGTGCGGGCGGCAGAGGGGGTGCTCCCAGCAAGCCAGGGGTAGAAGCTGCATGCTTTCTGTGAAGAGAAAGTGCCTGTGGAGACCAGACCAGACCAGACCAAACCAGACCAGACCAGACCAGACCAGACCAGACCAGACCAGACCAGATCAGACCAGACCAGATCAGACCAGACCAGATCAGACCAAACTAGATCAGACCAGACCAAACCAGACCAGACCAGACCAGACCAGACCAGACCAGACCAAACCAAACCAAACTCTAGAAGAGAACGCTGCAGAGAACACTACAACAATGTTGGCAAGTGGCTATGGCTTAACCCTTTTGCACATGAAATCTTTCCTCATATGATACTGAAAGGAAACCATCCTCATGCAGGGTCAGCTTCTCAAAGAAGCCTTCCAGATATCATGATTCCCTGTCACGGTGTCAGCTCCTGTCTCCTGCAGACGACTCAGCCCTTGGGCAGAACAGACAATGTCTGCTTCTGCTTTCATGCTACTACTTAAATATTTGGGTTTTTAAGAACTAAATTAGAATCTTCCTGCAGACTTTTGTTACAGCATTCATCTTTAGAATATTTCATTGTCAGTTTCTACAATGGCCGGACTGGGAATCATCCGCTAGGCAAGCTATTTCGGATAACTGATGGTTGATATCACAACTTCATTACAGGGATTAAATCAGACCCAAACCTAACAGACATTTTTCAAAAATCAGTAGATTCCCATTTACAATTTTTGTTTCAAATCATGTGGCCGTGAAAGGATTCATCCAGGAGCCTCTCATGCAGTTCCATCAAAACCAAAGACAGTGGGAGTCACGTGACACGACTTAAGCAGGTGTCCTAGCACACTCGAGGGACCGTGGAATTGGTCCAGCCTTTCCCAAATGTGCACACCGGATTCATTTTTACTTTTCTGGTCCCCCCTCTACATTTCTCACTCGACAATGCCATCCTCAGGTTTGCCCAAGAATTCCTGTTCACACAAAGCAATGTCCAGAAATGAGTTCGGACAGAAGGACAGGCTTTTACTTGTTTTGTTTATGACACCAGGTAAAGAAAACAGTGACCGTCAGCAGATTTAACCAGACATTTCTCTTAAATTTCCCCCCATCTGCATAGAGAAAAAATAATCACCGTGTTTATAGGGAACACTCAGAGAGGTCCTTCAAGGCAACCTTCTCCTCTAAACCCTTTTTCTGAAGAGGGCTCTCAAATTGCACCCACTGTTCCACCCCCCTCGCACACCGATCCAGGGAGTGCTTTACCATTTTATATCCTAAAACATCTCCTCTTCTTGGGTGGGACCCAGCAAGACAATCCATGTTTGTTATTGCAAGTAGCCAGGACTTGACTGAGCATAGGTCCCAAGGCCACGCTTGGTCAGAATTACCAAACACATCACAGGGTCTCTCTTAATATCGTGCCACCAACACCAGCACCTGTTAAGAGAAGCCGGCTAACTGCTTGAAAGGAGCTAAAAAGCTCTTGTCTTGATCTGACCGCAAAGTCTTCACTACCGCAAGAGCCGCACAGCTCATAAGTAATAGGGACGGGTGGCTCTTTTTTGAACAGCATTCAGGTGGAGTCGGCCATTGTTAGAGCATGTCTACATCGTATTACAGGGCATCCAAAAGCACCAGAAGTTCCACCACCTCTCTGAGTCCGAAACACTCAAGCCCGCCTTGCTCAAACTACCAATCTTCTTTCTTTCCAGTGTTAGAAGAAGGGTTATAAATAATTAGAAATGTATTATGTAGCTCTAATTCTTAACGTAGCTTCTCAGTAGGAGAATGAGACCCAGAGACCCCGCAAGGCACTAGCAGGGCAATTTACTGATTAGGGAATTGGTTCTTGTTTTCATCGAAGCATTCCATCTAAATGTCAAATTCAACAGTAACACATACACGACCATTCAAGAGAACCACCATTGGAGCTTATACTGATAATTAGATGAATTTTTTTTGTTGTTGTTAATTAAGAAGAATTGGATGCCTTAGCCTCTCCTGGCTTCTTGATTGCATTTGATTGCAGAATCACCACGTGATTCTGGACGAGTTATCAAGCTTGCATCCCGGTGCCCATTCCCCTCACCTTTGTCCTTCTCCTGAATGCTGAACCATCACAATCTGCCCCTGTGGGTTGGGACACGACAGGAGTGGTACTGAGTTTATGCCGTTGATTGGCTGTGGTCTGTGATTACACACAACGATTGGGGTTTTTGACTTGGGGCTGCCCTGATCTTTTAAACTGTACTCCTCTTCCCTACTCTAGAGAAACAGTGTTCTTCTCATACTTGCTCTCAACACGTCTCCTTGAGTAATAGCAATCCCTACTACCATACTCGAGACTCCCAGAGCCAGGGCATAACTCAGTGCCCAGGGCAGGGGCAGGAGTTGAATGAAGATCCTTACTTCTTACTGGATAGTAAGCTAGAGAAGGCTGGCAAGAGCCTTCAGATCCTGGCAACAGATAGAACAGGTCACTGGAGCGCAGTTGAGCCCAGATGCCTGCTCTGACCTAGGAGTTGAGGGGCTCCCTTTGCTCCCTGTCTATTGCTCCCACTGCCTCTACCTGCCCGACAAGTTGTGTCTATTTAACAGTTTCTCATCAGTGATCGCCACCCCCATAGGGGGGTCCTGTAACGGAATGTGGGGATTTGCAAAGAGGTTTAGTGGCACTAAAAGTTTTCTCAGCATACAACTACCAAAAGTTCATTCAAAATGAAGCCTGTAACACATCTGAGGGGTTTCTGGCAACACTCAACCATATTATGTCAGATGACTTCACGGTGGCCTCGGTTCTGAGCACATAACGTGAGCAATTAGCGTCACACGCACGCGACACCACACGATGCCAGCAAACACTGCCCAGAACACCTGGCCCAGATTCGAAGCTACTGTAGGTTTTGGATGGCAGCGTTTTCCATGCACGTACGGGGTTTCCCTGTACGTACGGGGTTTCAGAGCCCTAGAGAGCCCTAATTTTACTGTGAAGCCCAGACGGGCCTTGAATTTGCGATCCTCCTGCCTTAATCTCCCAAGTAGCTGGAGTTACAAGCCAGCGTCACAAAAAAAATAATTCTTTTTTTTTTTTTTTTTTTTTTTTTTTCCCAGAGCTGAGGACCGAACCCAGGGCCTTGCGCTTGCTAGGCAAGCGCTCTACCCCTGAGCTAAATCCCCAACCCCCAGAATTCTTAATTCTTAATATAAAACAAACATACTCATACATCCTACCACTTTGCAAGTTTGGTTTTATCTTTAATAGGTGATAGAATTCTGTGCCTACTAAAGAATGGCTTTAAAATAAATTTCTTCATGGTTGATATCAGTGCATGTTTGATTTGCACAACTATTTTATATATGAAGGGCATGTAATAATTTTTCACATGGGAAGTGTTCGGAAGTGGAACATATTTAAGTAGCCATGATCTATTAAACATTTTGTTTTTTTTCTCCGAGTATTACCTACTTGCGAAGTTCCCTGTTTGCTTAAACGCTGCTCATTACCACCAAAGCTATACGAACAGGCATTTCATAGCCACTCACAGACAGGAATGGCTAAAGCTGAGTCATCCCAACTCCCAGCTGAGCAAGGAGACACTTGCTTAGCTCTTCCACATGGAGCAGGTGTCCATGTGTTTTTGCTGGGATGGTCACTGCTTAAGAAGAGGTGGCACTGGATGCTACCTTGTCTTTCTTGAGTGCAAAGAGCCCGTGATGACGTGCTGGTTGGCTTTCTCTCAATTTGATACAACCTGGAGTCATTTGGGAAGAGGGATTGCCAATATCAACTGGCCAATGGTAAGACTGTGGGGGTGCTTTCTTGATCGATGATTGATGTGGAAGGGGGCATTGCCCAGGCCCCAGACCACTGTGCTGGGCATCCCTGGGCAAGTGGTTCTGTGTTGTGTACGAAACACTGAGCAGACCCCGAGGAGCAGGGTCTCTGCTCCTGTCCTTACCCTCACTGATGGACCGTGAGGTGGAATTACAGGCTGGATGAACCTTCGCCTTTCCAAGTTGCCATTGGCTATGGCATTTAATCACGGCCATAGAGGCTCTGATGACAACCATCCTTAGACAAATGTTTTGAATCCTAGACAATCGTGCTTTCTCTTGTGGCCATTTTTGCTCTTCTTAAACAGGAGGAGACAGGGCGGGGACAGCCCAGGGCTTCTCTGAACACGAGTCGCAGGCTGAAACCTCACGACACACTTTCCCGTAGCCCAGAGACGCAGCTGTTGAACGCACAAGTGATTCTCAATCAGAACCCAAGTGTTCTGCACCCAGGGATTAGCAGGGCTGGCACCTCCTGGGACCGTGAGAGATCAACCAAGCCAACATATCCTGCTGCAGAAAATCTGACTCTTAGGTCTCTCCTGAGCTTACTGAATCAGAATCTGTATTTTTGCAAGGCAGCAGGAGATGTGAGCTCCCATTCTGGCTTAAGACACATTGATTATACACTGCTAGTGAGATTTTGGAAATTTTGGTTTCTTTAAAAAAAAAAAAAAGCACAGAAGTATTGTAAGAATATGTGGGGCCCGGAAGAGCCATTATGTGGGGACTGGGGGGCAGTCTGGAGCAAGAGCGGGGTTGAGCCATGTCAAAGCCATGGAAATATCGTCCTAAGATCAACAGGAGTAGGGTCACCCCTTTCCCCCTCCCCACCCGCATATCCTGACCCATGAAGCCCGGACCCACCCTGACTGTTGCCCCTCAGAGGAGGTCATGTAGTCTGGTAGCCAAGGTGGGCTCCCTCTCCTTTATAAAGTTATGTCCAACAGTGTCTGAAATTCCTCTCTCTATGTGAGGCATCCTGGTCCTGGGCAGTGACGTACACTCTCTCTGATGATTCCTACCCACTCCCCAAAGGTTTTAATAGCCCCTGTTCTCCAATTAAATGAGCTGTCTCATCGAAATCTGCCTCTTGAGAGTCTGTCCCCCTGTTCTCCGTGTGCTCACTGGACACCTGAGGTCTCTGTCCCCCAGGCATTCCTGCCCTGCCCTTCCCGGGATCCATGGTTGTGATCTCCCGCTATCACACCGATAGGAGCAGGGAGGGAAGTGGAGCCAGGAATGACGAGATTATGTTTTCGTTTTGCTCCCAAGTGTGGGAAACGGGACTGCTCCAGATCCTCTGCAGCAGCTGACTATGAGTTGACTCGTGCCAGCTACAGATCGTTTCTGCGACTGTGTGATGTTTGGAATTCTGGGGATTTTTCAGAGGGTCTATAAGTGCTAGGTTCCGGAGAAGTATGGTGGTTTGTCGGTGGGTTTGTTGGTTGATGTTGGTTGTGGTTTGTTAAGCAGTCATGCACTAAGAATAAACAAGAAGAAATTAGATATCCTGACTGTGAAGATCAAACTTGCCCTAGGAAATCAACATCTCTAATCAGCAGGGAGTGGTCTAATGATAACATTGCCCCTTTCCAACCCCTGACTTTGTTCAGGGATCTCTTTTCCTTTCCCCTCATTTTTCCTCTTTCATTTAGTGTTAGTGGGTGAAAGGGTGAAAGAGAAAGGGTCGGAGAAGGGTGGAAGAAAGAAGAACCCACAAAGTAGCCAAAGACCAGCTACACACACCCCACTCTGGCTTGCTGGGTACTTGTTCTGCTGACGTTGGCGTCAGGGGTCACCCAAAGCCAACACATCCTGCTGCAGTGAAAAGAACTTGGGAATTCAGTTGGAATTCACAGGATCCTTCCCTGCCTCAGGCCTCTCCATCAGTAGCTCTCAGAAGCAAGACCATGAGTTTGTGGGGGAAACATATTTACTATGCACTTAGGCATTTAGAAATTTTCGAAGTGCTACAGAAAAACTGTTATCCGAGTTGTTAGAGTAAGATTGAACCCGGAGAAACCAAGGCTGGTTATGGGAGAATAAACTCTGCCTGCTAACCTGATGGTTCTGACACCCACGGAGCACGTTCAGCATACGACATGGGCATGGACATGAGATCGTAAGAGGGGCGGTGCCCACACTTGGTCTGTGTACTGGTGAACCCTTATCAGCTCTGCTCTGTCCTCTTTGATTGTGCCTCAACTTGGCCTCTACTTCTCTCCAACACTCCTTAGGGGGCTTTTATACTCAGGACTGGATAGTCTCATGCAGCCTCAATAAAAGCCCCACCACTGTGTTATACCCCCAATGAAATTTCCAGGTATTTTAAAGTGTTCAGATTTCACATTTATTTGGGAGGGGCATGTTACAGACTATGACCTACTTCCTTTCTCTTGTCCGTCCTAACATTTATAAGCAATGCTGACCGATGAAATAAAGTTCTATTGGAAATTCTAAATCCTTCCATTAGATCCAGAAATTCAGCTTGAGCACTTATTACAAGTCTGGGTGACATTTGGTTCCCCATAAACAAAACAAAGAGTTATCGAAGGTGAATTCAACAGGCATTTATTGACATTGTCCACAATGTACCAGGCTCTAACAGCTGAGGGTCCAATGCTGAGGAAGCCATGACCCCTGGGAGAGGATCTCTCAACCCCTCCCAGAAAGGATCTTCCAGGATGTTATTAGCTTACCAAAACACTCTAGCTCATTTCGACATACTCTTTTCCTTTGCCCATTTTTTTTTTAATTTCTCTGTATCAATGAAAATTGGCTTTGTAAGATGCGAAGAGTAGCTGACTGAGGAAGGAGAGAGTAGCCGCTACTCTCGGCAGGATGGTTGCTGGAGGACAGGAGGCACTAAGCTGATCCTTAGCTCCTGCTCCTGCCTGGTCCCAGTGCTCTCGTGACTCCTGCACGTGTAGACTCTCAGGACATCATGGGTAAAGACTCTCTGCTCTGCTTCCTCTACGTGTCCTAGGCTGGGGAGACTGTACCGCTATTTTCCCAAGTGCACAGCCTTTCACCCCTGAAGGATATTTTTCTTAGTCCTTTATTTTCTGAAGAGTAGGTCACGTGACAAGAATAGCACAGCGTCAGCCGTTACTCGCTATGTTTACACACTGCTCCATTTGCTCTCCGGGCAATAATATCTCATGAGGTGGATGATATCAACCGTCTCTCTATGCCCCCACTTCACAGACAGGAAGTTGAGGGCAGAGATTAAGGAGCAATGATGAGACAGTGAAGAGGTGACAAGAGTCAGGGTTTAAAGACACCTTTGTTCTAGTTTTTCTTTCTGTTATCTCCATTCTTTAGATCTACGTTCTTATTCTTTACATTGGAACCTTGAAGTTCTCTAAATACTTGATTGTGGAGAAAGAAAATATATTATGTGATTTTCAGGCCAGTGCTTTTAAACCCAACCCAATAACAAAAATAACTTCAGGGTTAGACCGTCCATCTATCCATCCATCCATCCATCCATCCATCCATCCATCCATCCATCCAACTATCCTTCTGTCTGTCCATCCATCCATCCATCCATCTATCCATCATCCATCCATCCATCCATTCATCTATCCATCCATCCAACTATCCTTCTATCTGCCCATTCATCCATCCATCCATCCATCCATCCATCCATCCATCCATCTATATACCCCTCTATCCATCCATGTATTCATTCATCTATACACTCAACAAATAGTATTGTTTTCTTTTTTAAAATTAGAGATGGGGGGGCAGACGGAGGGAGGGAGAGAGAGGGAGGAGGTTTTTCTGGAAAGCCAGAAGAAGGCATCAGATTATTCCCTGGATCTCGGTTTACAAGCAGTTGAGAGCCACCCCGTCTGCAATGGCGACAAGGAATCTCTAACCACTGAACCACCTCTTCAGCTCCACCAACTGTGTTTCTATGCACTAGTGACTAGGACCGCAGATGTCAAAAGACAAATCCATAAGACACGAGGGCTACACAGATGCAGACAGCACTTCTTATCCTTTATTAAGCCACCCCTTTTCATCATTTGGGAGCACGCAGTAGCCAGGAGCCTTAAGGCAGCACTGATATTCTAAACAATCAGGCGATTTCCATTTCCATCACTTTGCCCCAGTACCTCAAGAACTAATGAGAATCTCTGAGGAGGTTCTGAATCATCATGGCCCTCCCTTCTATGGACAATGGATTAAGGAAGTGTGTGAGAGTCTAGAAACATGTCTCCTTCGCCTCTGTGGCAATGTTCTTTCCCTTGGCTCAAGTGGCTCTGCTATGCGACTGTTTAAAATCCACGTAGCCTCTGAATGGGTGTTCCTTCTGTGTCTGTTCTAAACTTTGCCTCCCTATTCCCTGCCAAGGGTATTCTCGTTCCCCTTTTAAAGAAGGAGTGAAGCATTCACATTTTGATCATCCGTCTTGAGTTTCATTTGTTCTAGGCATCTAGGGTAATTCAAGCATTTGGGCTAATAGCCACTTATCAATGAGTGCATACCATGTATGTCTTTCTGGGATTGGGTTACCTCACTCAGGATGACATTTTCCAGTTCCAACCATTTGCCTACAAATTTCATAAAGTCATTGTTTTTGATAGCTGAGTAATATTCCATTGTGTAGATGTACCACATTTTCTGTATCCATTCCTCTGTTGAAGGGCATCTGGGTTCTTTCCAGCTTCTGGCTATTATAAATAAGGCTATGATGAGCATAGTGGAGCACGTGTCTTTTTTATATGTTGGGGCATCTTTTGGAAGGGGAAGCCCTGGGTCCTGCTAAGACTGAACCCCCAGTGAACTAGATTGTTGGGGGGAGGGCGGCAATGGGGGGAGGATGGGGAGGGGAACACCCATAAAGAAGGGGAGGGGGGAGGGGGATGTTTGCCCAGAAACCGGGAAAGGGAATAACACTAGAAATGTATATAAGAAATACTCAAGTTAATAATAATAATAAAAAAAAAATCCACGTAGCCCAGACTCTGTAACTTGAGTTAGCCGTCGCCTACCCAACCACACAGGGAGCACCCCATTGCACTTGAGTTCTCCCCAAATGGCTCACAAACGTCACGATGGGTCCACCCTTGTGTGAGTTTTGAGGCTGAGCTAAGAAAGCATCTACACACAAGAAGCCAAACCAGGACCTTTTCATTTTAAGTTGGGTCCTGGAGGAGCATCAGAATTAAGAAAAACAGCCTTAAAAATGTTAAGATAACCACAATGTTTTCCTGAAGGAAAAGCGGTGCCTCAGGAACGGTTGGGTCCCCTCAAAGAACATTCTGACTCACCAGGTAGCAGATGGGCGCAGAACAGGGATTTACATCCCTCAGTCCAAGAAACTCAGGAGAGGGCAATGCCAAGTTCGTACTGAAGGGTGAGTGTTAATGTTGTTTGTGTGTCCAGTTGAGTCATCCTGATGGGATTTTAATGGTGGTGCTACATTCTTTTTTTAGACACTTCAGCCAAAAACATTATCTTTAGAAGACCAGAAAGTGTCGCTAACAGTGTGATTTGCTTCCCCTGTTTTGTTCGTTCATTCCTGAATTGTCACAAGGCAGACTTATAGGCTGGGGACGTAGGACGTAGGACGTAGGACTTGTAACGTCCTGTGTGTGAGCCTTCAACACTGAACAAATATGCATGATTAAGTACGGATCATCTATCCCACCCCTTCTAGCACTTGGTCAGCTAAGGAATCAAAGGCCTCAGGTATCATGAGTGTCCAAGATCGCTCAGAAGCCTGGACACTGAAGTCAAGCCTAGAATATCCGTGTTGGGTGTCTTCATAGTTGATCATATCAATATCATTAAAAAACAAAAGAGCAGACAAAAGACTTGATTGACAGGGGATAATTTCTGCCTTCGTGGGGTTATAGCCTGCAGGACCCACAAGCTGAGGAGTCCATGTTTACACCACACATGAAGCACAGAAGAAACTGAGATGGCAGGGAGTGTTAACTGTCTGTCGCTGAGATTTCCAGAACCAGTTTGGCCTGGTCTCCACCATCTGGGATTTATCAGGCGAAGGCACTTCGTGTCTTTGGTTCCCTCGTTAGCTGCCTGCCACTGTTTGGTACCTCACAGGTCATGGGACCCTCCACTTTTGGACACGAACCACGGCTCTGAACTCAGTACTGTCTATACATTTGCAATTATACATATGCAGTTACCTTCAGCCAAAGTCCTCACCCACGGAAGTCTTCTCCTCCTTGGTAGTCAGTATACTACTCAGTCTGAATACCGTTTATTTGATTCTGATATTTGATATAAACTTATACTTGTCTGGCAGTGTATGCTCCGGGTTGTGTACGTAGACGAGGACTGGCTAGCATTCATCTTCGATATTTTTATGGACAGCAAACTATTCCTCACAGAACCGGTGTTTCAGAGGTAAGCTCTGGAGAGGTGGAGCTGAGAAAACAACCTTCAGGCCAAAGCTGTCTCCCATGCTGGACTTGAGTAGCAACTTAGCCTGAAGTAACGGCAGTTTGAGAGGATGCTTCCTGGATGTGTTCAGCCTCTCCATCCTAAGCTCCTTGGGGTCAGCCAGAATGACAGAGCCTCGCTTAAGGATCGAACAACATTTCCTATTTCTTGCCCAGGTTTTGAGGGTCCTTTTCAGGAGGGAAAATCCAAGATATAAACATGAAATCCTTCATGTGTTCTAGTCTTTAAGGGAGAAAAATTAACTGTCTGTATTGTCCACTTTAAACATTTGTCCAGGAAACCTCAAAGGCTCGGAAGATGCTTCTGTGCAGCCTGGGAGCCATGAGGAAGAACACTTGGGCACCAAGAGGATGACAGAATTCGGAGCTTCCGGATGAGCACGTGGGGAGCACTGCTTGAGTGGGCGACCGTCTAACAGTCTGCCACTGGCCACCATGTCTCAGCTGCGCAGAGCGAACTGTGGGGGCAGAGGCACGACAGAAGCCCCAAGAAGCCAAAAATATGCAGCTGTCTCAAGGGGCAACGAGGTCATCAACGGAAAAGAGGACAGGGCTAGGGCTACACAAATCTCCACGTTCCCATTTGCAGATACGCCGGAATGGAACGAAAACCACCAAAGCCAGCATCATTTGCCTGCGATGTGGCTACTTTCTCTGAGGGTGGGCAAGCACTCGCTCCCAGAGAACAGCTAAGCTAAGCACCTATGCTTACCTTAATGTTGGGATGTGCGTGCAGCTCAGATCCACCTCTAGGCACTGGTGGGTGGGAATGACACAGTTGGTACTATTCTCAAAGGAGGGGCGCTCTTGAGAAGCAAGACTCAGGGTTAGCCAACAATGCTTTGATAGTCTTGAGTTTGGAGCTGGGCTCCCATGAGTAAACAGCTGTGGGTTTTTTTTTTTTTTAACTTCTCCCATCCCCCTCCCCCCGCTTTACTGTTCTTGAGTAAGCTCTGACTTTCAGGTTAATATTTGTATGTCACATTTAGTCCATGTGCCAAAGACGATGCCGCCAGGCCTAGCAGAGTTAATGACAGTGTCACCAAGTGCAAAAACGACATCTTGACTAAAGACACGCACGTGTGAGCAGCTTCCGCACAGCGTAGCTCCCCAAGGCCTAACGAAATCCCTCCAACTCCTGAAGCACGCTGTGATCCCCAACGTTCTCTCAGGACAGCCAGCGGAGGCAGACCCAGGCGGCACTGGTGGGCTCGTGTCAACACATTCTCTCCCTCCAGCTCCTGACCGTACTTGGGATGATTGTTCTTCTACGCATTTGCGAGAACAGCTGAGGAGAGGCCAGACCAAACCATCATCATATAATGGGACTTGCTTACGACAGAAAAAAAAAAAGTTCCCCTCAATCATCCCAACGTCGGAGATCAGCATCTCCACGAAGACACTCCATAAATTCTCTTAAATATATTCCAGCTTATGAATGGTGAGAGAGAGTCTCGTGAGATGGGAAACCGGAATCTTCAGATTCGAAGCGTTCCTGCTGTTAAAGATTAATGAGCTAAAACCAGACGATCTATACTACAAATCACAAGTTTAGTCAATGGGGAATGATTTGACTAAAACAGATGGTGTCAGGCAGCTTCGTAGGGGTATGGCACGATGCGAGATGCCGTCTCTGTGTTTTCTGTCAGATGCCTCACTTGGATGCTGACAGCAGACACGGAAATCTACTCTGCTTCTTTGTCACTTCCCTTCTTTCCTCAGAAGGAAGCTGATGTTCCAGCTGTGGCAGTGTTTGGAAGCCTTGATACCCACGGAGGCTAATCACAGGCCATCTAGGGAACCTAGAATTGAGGGATAGCTCTTGATTTTGGCGCAGTCTGTTGCTTTGTTTCGGTTTTGTTTTGGATCTACGGTTGAAAATAGCACGTCTCTGCCTCCACTGTGGCAACGTGGACAGGACTGGTAATGGTGTCAAAGTCACCAAATTCCCTATAACAAAGGTGGCTCTCAACTTTCCTAATGCTTCAACCCTTTAATAAAGGTCCTCATGTTGTGGGGACTCCCCCAACCAAACATTATTTTCGTTGCTACTTCAAATCTGTAATTTTGCTATTATTATGAGTCATAATGTAAATATCTGATGTGCAGGATATCTGGTATGTGACCCCTATGAAAGGGTCATTCAACTCCCAGAAGGGTCACGACTCACGGGTTGAGAATCGTTGCCTTAAAACAGAGAGCCCTCAAAGGGTTCCCTTGGCTTCCAAAAGAATCCATCATGTGGGATGAAATTTTATAAAAATGGTTTCAAATGTCTGTCTGTCCGTCTGTCTGTTTAAATGAAAGAAAGCTGAATGTGGCACAAGTTAGTAGTAAGTTTCTTGCTCTAGTACTTGGGAGATTGAGCTGGAAGATCAAAGGAGTTCTAGGCCAGCCTGAGCTACATCGAGACTTTGTTTCACCCCTTACCGGCGTATGTCTCTTGGAGCATGGTCCAGATTCTCTCCCCCAACCCCTCCCCCCACTAAGACCTGGACCAGCATTTCTTACCTGTGTCCTTTTCTTTCTAAACGGCAGAAACTGTAATGCACAGAGGTCCTTCTACTAAGAGACTCCAGTAGTTTTCTTCATTATCCCTGGGCTGCTTCCGTAGCGAGCCTGCTCCAGGCCAACCATCGCTGTTTTCTGTTAGAATGCATTTCTTCCCTCCATTTGCCTCCCAAGAATCTTCATGCCTCTACTAAGTAGACAGCAAGAGTGCTAGAGCGGAGAGTGTTCCCCTCCCCTAATCACAGCCCCCACTTCCTGCTTCCAGCAACCAGGTAGCATTTCCTTGTTTTCAAATCCTTTTTTAAAAATGTGAAGGAGACCAAAGTCCCATGAGTGCTTTCACCCGAATGTGCAGAGAGGTGGATTCTGGCAGGGGACCCTCACAGCTTTGACTGCCACTCTCCTTCCCACCCTCAGGATCGCAGCATTGAGTACTCCCCAGTACTCTCTGGGATGGAGACTTTCCGCCTTGGAAACACAGAGTGAAAGAGCCAAGAATGACCCTTAGGCTTTCCAGAGGCTTGGGAATCCCTGGGAGTCTATGCTACTCAGAGCTATACAGGGGGCAGATTACTAACCCACTGCCCTTTTCACTATGACGCATTCTTTTTCCTGGAAACACTCTGCATGCTCAGGACTGGTCACACTCCTGTGTTGGTGAGTGACATTGTGCTACGTAAGGGCTATTTCGATACATTTAAATAATACTCTTACACTTACTACAAATTATTCCTGTTTAGTAGTGGGCTCAGAATCAGAACATTAATAGCTACCTTTACTTACTATTTATTCTTCCTTTAAAAAAAATCAGATAAATTTCAAGTTATTTATTAAGATTTAATATGTCACTGGAACAACCAGTATTTACAGGATACCAGGTATTATTATTATTATTATTATTATTATTATTATTATTATTAATTTACGTGCATGTAGTGCATGTGCCCGAGGCGGTGAGAGAGAACTTGGCTCCCTGATGCTGGAGTGCCAGGTAGGTGTGAGCTGCCTGACGTGAGGTCTAGGGATTGAGCTGAGGTTCTCTACAAGAACACTATGTGCTCTTAACCACTCAGCCATTTTTCCAGACAAATACTGGATCTTTCAAGGTTTTATAAGAGTCTTCTAATTCTTATTGAGAATTTCATACTTGTGTATGTATTTTGGTCAAGCCTACTCCTCATTCCTTCTTCTCCAACTCCTCCCCGTAGCCCCTGCCTAGCCTTAAACAAACAGAAAACCCGTGACACCAATAGACATAAATGTGTTAATGTGGCGGTGGGATGGAGCCCAGCTCTAGACAAAGGACTCGGCGACTGAGAAATGCTGAGAGCAGGGGAAATGGTCTCCCCAGGGAAGAGCACGCGGTCGGGGGTCAGCCCTTGAAAACACACACAAACAGGCAGCATTACACGGACAAAGTGGGTTGAATTTGTGTATTTAGGAGAGTGTGTGTGTGTGTGTGTGTATGTGTGCGCGCACGCGTGTGTGTAAGAAAAAGAGGCCATGCATTTGAAAGAGCGAGGAGGGGCACATGGAGGGTTTGGGGGGGAGGAAAGCGAAGGAGAAAGTGATGTAACTGCATTATAATCTCGAAAGTAAAAGAAAGAGGAAAGGAATGTAAATGATACCGAGACAGACGAAAAGGTGGAATCATTATAACCGTTCATCCAATTAGGAGACCAAAGCTACCAGGGAAGAATCTGCAGTTACTGTAGTTGGATCGTTATAATGACTCCATATTTCAGATGCACTCAAAAGAAAATCCTTATGTGCACAAGTGCACAAATGCGTGCACACACACACACACACACACACACACACACACACAGAGAGAGAGAGAGAGAGAGAGAGAGAGAGAGAGAGAGAGAGAGAGACTAATTACAAGCTCTAATGGAGAGGATAGACCAAATTTAGGGGTGTGGGGTTGTGACCCGTGTCTTCTATGTATTGCTCATTAAACAACTGAGTAACAGGACCCCCCACAGCTATATATGTTTTGACTTGAAGAAGAGGGGTGGAAGATCGACTCCCCAACAGGCTCATGTCCTGATGAAGTGCTTGGTTTCTAGCTTGTAGTGCTGTTGTGAGGGCTGTCTGCAGGGAGGAAGCCGTCAGGGGTGAGAGGGTGAAGGTCAGAGCCAGGCTTTGCTACTGTCCTGTTCTCTTCTTGCTTTGTCCTCATGGTATGAGCAAGACGCCATCACATGATCCCATCCACCCTACCATGACGGACTCCATCTTCTGAAACCATGAGACCCCCAATTCCCTTCTCCCTTATGTTTCTTCTGTCAGGGCTTACATCACACAGAGCAGAAAAGTAATAAAATTCAATAGAAAAGGACTATGGGGCTCTGGGCCCTAGAGTTGACTTAGTGGTTGAGAGCACTAGTTACTCTTCCAAGGGACGGAATTCAATTATCAGCATCTACGTGATGAGTCACAACCATCTGTAACACCAGTTCCTGGGGATCTCACACCCTCTTCTGGCCTCTGTGGGCACCAATCATGCAGGCAAAACACCCACACATACAAGGTGAGATGATTTTTAAAATTTCAGTGATGATGAAAGGGTGTATAGATACTCAAGTTTGTTTTTTTCTTTTTTTTTTCTTTTTTCTTTTTTTCGGAGCTGGGGACCGAACCCAGGGCCTTGCGCTTGTTAGGCAAGCGCTCTACCACTGAGCTAAATCCCCAACCCCTCAAGTTTTAAGTTAAAGTGCTTACAGTCTCATTCCTTATTATTCGATGATTTAAATGGCTATTACAACGAGAGCATCAATTTCCTATCCTGAGCAGGTCAACTGAGAGGTCTTCTGATAAAATTGATCCCCATTTTTATAGATGAATAAAGGCGATTTAATAGTCAAGTAACTTATCCATGGCTGTACCCCTATCTATTGATCAAACGCCTTGTGGGTGCTGGGGAGGTGGTTCTGTCCCTGAGAGCACTGACTGCTTTTCCAGAGAATGGAGGTTCAAACCCCAGCATCTACATGACAGACAACATCCCTCTGTAACTCCAGTTCTGAGGGACCCTACGCCCTCTCCTGGCCCATATGTGGTGCACAAACACACATGCAGGTGGAACACCTAGATATGTAAATTAAAGAAACCTAAACACAATAATAAAATAACACATCCCTTTGGTGTTTATATTAAATTTGACTATCCAAGATGGCACACCCAGCCTTATAGTTCCCTTTATGTGACACTGTATGAGGCTTGTCTCACAACCTCTTCTGTGACTAGTGGTGCCCTCTAGTGTAGCATGGGACCCTTAGGGCCACACAGGGGGCCTTTAGGTCACTTGGGATGGATTAGGGAGGTTTTCACAAAGACCTCAGTAGTTCCCATCAAGGTTTGTCATAGAAACCCGAGCCTGGCCCAGTTCCTCCCCTTCCTGCCATGTGATCACTTGCACACACAGTCTTGAGACTGCCCTCGTCATGATGTGGGACAGCCAAGTGGATCTTCCCAGAACCGAGCCCATGCAGGTGCCAAGCCCTTGAGCTTCCTGAACTGGGCGTTGAGTGAACGTCTTTGGTAAACGGAGCCCGTCTCACATATTTTCATTGGTAACGAAGAGCTCGTCGGTATCAGTGTCTTACTAAGTGAATCAGGTGACTGACTGCACAGAGCAGTCGGTTCCGACTCCTGTGGGTATGCAAAAGTGGGATAGCTCGGTGGGTAGAAGCCTTTGCATTCAGGACTCATGTTCTGAGTTTGATCCCTGAATCCCACAAACCGTCTGGAAAGAATTGTCTCCAGAGGTTTACTTCCTGACCTGTACCCATGCATGTCACAAATGAAATGTTTAGTTCTATGTGGCTCTTGCTGTTCTGTTCCCTAGCTGGAGGGATGGAATTTAAGAAAATGGTCTGGTCCGAACACTTGGGACCCATCAACCTGTGAGAGCCCTCCTGTTATCTTGCTTCTTCTTTTAAGCAAAAATGATTATTATTATTTATCTTCCTGGAGTCTCACTGTGTGTCCTTGGCCGGGTTTAAGCTCAAGCTTCTTCTGCTTCTGATTTCCATGCGTCCTTATTTCACGGCCTTCTCTTTATTGACTAAAACGTTACATTGCCTGATGCTTCATTGTACCTAACAGAATAGCAGGGTCCAGCCAGGAGTGGCAGAGGCAGGAACTCTGAGTTCAAGGCTAGCTTGGTCTACAAGACAAGTTCAAGGCCAGCCAGAACTATCTAAAAAAAAAACAAAAACAAAAACAAAAACAAATAAACAAACAAACAAAAAAGCAAAAAAACAAAAAACAAAACTAAAAAAATAAACAAAAAACCAAAATGCAGAACACAACAGAGCACAGCAAAAGCCTGGGCCTGTAGGCACCATCTGGTACCCTCTGAATGGGGAGACAGGGGCAGGCGAGTCCCTGGGGATTGCTGGTGAACCAGCCTAACTTCCTTGATGAGCTCCAGGCCAGGGATATGCACTTTCCAACCCCAAAGTGGATGGCACCTGAGAAAAGATAACTAAGGTGTCCTCAGTCCGCCAAAGCCTTGTGTGCACCCACCAAATGTATGCATTCTCCCCTCCCTCTCTGTTTCTGTCTGTCTCTCTGTCTCTCGGATCCACGTTCATCTGGCACCTAAAACCATTACATTTGGAAGTTTAATCTCCTTGACATCAAAGCTAGCAGAGTTATGGAGAAGTTACATTCACGATACATCTTTCTCCAGCATAGCCTGATGTCCCCCACCCTGACCCCTGAGACCTAACCAAAACAAACAAACAAACAAAAAAGCAAATGCAAATTTAAATGTTTTCCATCTGTGGGTGTGGCAGCTGGTGGTGGAATGGGATAAGTTGGAACCTTATAAGATGATATGACTCAAAATGAATCTAAAGATGCCCTCTGAATCCGCCTATCTCTTCAGGGCCCAACACAAGGCACTGACTGCAGCCAGAACCCATCCTATTTTTAAAGTGTCGGTAGGAGATGGGAACATGCCTATCTTCCTCCGTGGCTCATCTAGCATTTAATAATCCTTGCTGTCATTAAAGTCTAAAATAATCCTCCCAGATGAGAACGAATGGCTCACCCTCATGACCTAAGGTGTGTGGCAGCCACAGAGGTCTTGGTCTCATCGAGGGCAGCAAGATCTCTGATGCTGGAGCCATTAGCAGCCTTCTTGCTTACTAAGGTGTTTTTCTGATTGTTCCTCCCAGAAAACAAACGCTAAGCATCCTGCAGGAAAACAGGGCTGGGGAAAACCTTTGGACTCTAGCAAAGGAGAGATTTGTCAATGGCGATACTGGTCCTCTGAGAGACCTCCCCAGCCATCTTTATAATGCACCGTGTGTGTTGGGAAGGCCAATGCTGTACTAAAAAAAAAGTTCCCCCAAAGGGGAAGGAGGCTACAGCTAAAAATACATCATGGCAGCTGTTGCAAATGCCTCTCACAGGAAGCACACCAACTATTTCCTTAGCTACCTCTTTGAAGAGCAAATGAGGGGTTAAGGAAATTGTGGAATTTTTCAGTAATGCTAAGCTGGTTAGATTTAGGGGAAAATTTTTCCATGGGCAAAAACAACCCCATCCATTGGTAAAAGACAAAAAAATATTAATAATATAAGAATGTATAAGGATAAGGGTCCTCCAAATTTTCTAGTGGCCCAGAAGACTAAGGGTGAAGACAGCCCAGGGACCACAAGATGAGCTGGGTCTTGGCCTCAGTTTCAGGCTCGCCTGGGCTGTTTCTGCAGTGTGATCTCTCGGCCTTCCTTCTGACGTGCTCTCATAGGCTCAGTGGAATAAGCCCCAAATGTCTTGTAGATCTGGAGGAAAGTATAGATGACAGGATTTGGGAAAGGAATGGCTTTGTGAGGCAAGAGTTAATCAATCCTGAGAGCCTGCCCTGCTGCCTACTGGTCAGACTCTAACAGAGGGATTTTTCCTCTTAGGCTTTTGGGGCTTCCAATGAGCCTTGCTCCCAGTCAGTATCTCCTCTACAACCAGTGTTTTATTTGAAGTGATGATTCCACACAACTTGGCAGCCACAGATGGAAAGGCTTCCTCCATCATCCTGGAAGGCAAACAAACAAACAAACAAACCAACCAACCAAGAACCACTACTCCCCTCACCCACCAGCAAGAGAACACAGGTGCGGTCTCTCCCAAGTCAGGTTCCTTATTTTTTCCTTTGTTTCCTTGAAACAAAGTTTCACTAGGTAGTCCAGGCTGGCCTCCAGCTCACAATGTAACTGAGGCAGGCCTCAAACTCATTTTCTTACTTCTCCATCCAAAGAGCTGGCACTGGGGTGCAGTAACCTGATTGGTTTATGTCTTTAAAATATCAAGTTTGAAATAATTACGGACTTATAAGACATTGCAAAAACGTAACAGCCAGTTCTTACGGACCTATTACCCAACTTCCCCTAAGTGACATACCAGACCCACGCCATATTATCAAAACCTTTAAACTGACATTAACACAAGCCAACTAAGGACCTAACCAGATAGCAGCACGCCTTGGTCCGATCTTGGCAATTATGTACATATTTTTCGGTATGAATTTGTGTAGCCGATGGCTTCGGATCACACCCATCAATTCACACCACTAACCCCGTCTCCGGTCGAGATCACACTGCGCTTTTAAGAAGTCTTTGGTACTGAAACCAACTTGGTAACGTAAGTCACACACACACACACACACACACACACACACACACAAGAGTGAAAATGAAGGTCCCTGAGAGGACCTGTATGATCATTGCTAAATATTTAGTGAATCCCGACAGACACGCTCTTGTTCAGTTTGGGAATTCATTACTGTTGTGACCATCTGCCTGGTGAGCCCAGGAATTTATTAAGTCCCCACCATTCAGCAAACAACTCGGCTGAGAAGGGCGCACGCCGTGTCTTATTCAGTTATAGTGGCTGCCTAGCCAGGACATACAGAGGAGGAGGAGGATTCAGAGGCCACATCTGGGCTTACCGAGAAGGGGACATTCTCTAACTGAGATGCTCCGCCACGGGAGAGTGCCGGCCAGATACAAAACAGGAACTTTCCATCTTTAAAATTCCCGTGACATTTTGAGCTGCACAGTGTTCTGGAGGCTGGGAAAGCAGGATAAAGAAACAGAGGGTGTGGTGCCTCACTCCTTTAATCCCAAGCCCTTAGCAGGCAACGGCAGGTGGATCTCTGTGAGTTCAAGGCCAGCCTAGTCTACAAAGTGAGTCCAGGACAGCCAGGACTACACAGAGAAACCCCGTCTGGAAAAACAAAATGAAACCAAACAAACAAAAAACAGTCCTTGTTCCTAGGAGATCCTGAGAGTTTGTAATTGGGAGGGGGAGGTGAGCATGCTGACTGAAGACTGTGAGACAAGATGCTAAGAGCTCACGGTAAGGTACAGTTGGGCCCAACACGGGAGCAGTCCCTCAGCTTTGGGGATTCGACAAAGACCAGCAGTTTTGGTGGGGTCTTATACCTGTGGACTGACAAGGCTCAAATGTGGCTGGTCCAGGATGTGGGACAAACCAGTGCCTATTGGTGTTGGTTATTCAGTCAAGTGCAGAAGATGAGGGTTAGAAGGGAGGAGCATCTAACCTGAGAGAGAGAGAGAGAGAGAGAGAGAGAGAGAGAGAGAGAGAGAGAGAGAGAGAGAGAGAGAGAGAGAGACAGAGAGAGAGAGACAGAGAGACAGAGACATACAGACAGACAGACAGACAGACAGACAGACAGAGAGAGAGACAGACTCTGGAACCTCCCCACTCGGGTTGAAACCCTAGCTAACTTAGTCTGTGCCGTTCATTAAGTTATTTAACCCCTTTTTACCTTTTCCCTACTCTGTCTAATGAGCAGAACCAACATGTCCACATTATAGACTTGGGAGGATCACAAATGAATGAACATTTGTGAAGAGTTTTAAGTAGTAAATGCTATGTTGTTGAGTGTTATACACTTGAGTGTGTGTGTGTGTGTGTGTGTGTGTGTGTGTTGGGTGCCAACGAATTATTCCAATGTATCCTATCAACCAGGAAAACATGAATTAGGATTAATAAAACAAATCATAACAATTTAAACCAGACTATGAATCTGTGGATGTGGGGAGGCGACCAAATGGGGCCAGTAGTTCATTTTAATGTGTAGACTTCCTGTGTTCCTGGCTCATGCTGGGCTAGCAAGACCAGCAAGCTTCCAAAACTAAATGTAAAGAGCGACACAAGGAGCGGTGGTGCCACATACCTTCTATCCCAGCACTAGGGAGGCAGACACAGGCAAATCTCTGTGAGTCCTGGGTCAGCTTGGTTCCAGGCCAGATAGAGTTACACAGTGAGACCCTGTCTCGAAACAAAAAAGCATCAAACACCACAAAGCCCCAGCGAAGCTAGTCCTAGGTAGGCCTGGGGACCCACGCCTGTAATCCCAGGGATCAGGCAGGAACATCGCAAGTTCAAATGCAGCCTGGGCGACTTAGGAGACTCCATCTCAAAACCGAGGTAAAGAAAGAGGCAGGCATGAACACGAGGCCTGAGGTTCAGTCACCGGCCCTTCCTTCCCACAAACAGGAATCAAGTACCACTGTAATGTGAACCAGAACAATTCCACGCCATTTGTAGTTTTGTTGCTGGTTTGTTTGTTTGTTTAAGCCAGGTCTAAGTTGACCAGCCAAGAGTAGAAACAGATCAGACAGTCTAGGGCAAGCAAGGCTAACATCGACCTGCACCTAAGCCAGGAAATGCTCATCCTTGTCCTGAGAAGCTTACCTTTCCTACAGCAGACCACAGATAGGAAGCAGACGGGGATACTAAGCCAGGCTCTCAGCTCCTTAGACTCTGTCTCCCTCGGTGGATGAAACAAAGTTGACTAAACCTTGTGCCAGATTGTGACAACGAATACTTTGTACGTTTTTGGTACCAGGCACTCCCTCCCCCCAGGAAAATGACCTGCACATTCTGTTTTGTTTCCAGAGACAGGGTTTCCTGGACCTGGATTTCACTCTGCAGAGCAGGCTGGCCTCGAACTCATAGCCCTGCCTGCCTCTGCCTTGCAAGGGCTGGGATTAGAGGCATGCATTGCCACCGCCTGGCGGACTCACATTCGTACTTAGTCATCAAGCTGAACAGCCTGACAGCAAGCTATGACACATCACTTTCTTAGGGAGGGAAAATCCCCAGGTCAAATCCCTGAGATCTCATTTGACTCAGCATCTGCCCCTGGATAGGAGGAACCAGGCGGAATGGGACTTAGCTTGGGGCCACTATTTCTGACCTTATCCTGTTCTTTTCCTTCAAAAACCTGAGTGGCTCCTCCAGCCATTTTTATACCCGCAGTAGACGACATTTTCCTCCATCTCCATGTTACAACCTCTTCTAAAAGCCATCGCCCACCCTAAGCCGAGCTTGGCTCTTGCTCCACATCCTATCTCTTGGCAATCACTGGATCAACCCTCAATGCTCATCATGTGCTAAGAGCTCTCGACTTATCCCTGCCATCCTTCCTTGATGACGAACTCTTGGTCCTAGCAATACACTAGACTCAGTTCATTATTCCTTTCTTTCTGAAGGGTCTTCTTCATTTGCCTGGTAAGGCATTCTCTAACTGGGGAGCTTCCCATTGGATCCAGTTGGGGTTTGTTTTTTTTTTTAACAAAGATTTATTTTTTATTATACAGTATTCTCCTACATGTATGCCTACATGCCAGAAGAGGGCATCAGATCCCATTACAGATGGTTGTAAGCCACCATGTGGTTGCTGGGAATTGAACTCAGGACCTCTGGAAGAGCAGTCAGTGGTCTTACCCTCTGAGTTATCTCTCCAGCCCCTCCTTTGCCTCTGTCCCTCTGGCCTCCAGGTTTAAGAGCCCAGGCTGTAACTCCCTGGATATCTCCTCCTTGCAATATCACTTAATCTTATTGCTTGAAAGGCTACCCAATCACAAAGCCTCAGGTCCGCCCTCTTTCCCAAGCTGTGTGGTTTACACAGCTATATGTCCTGCCTCCTCCCCAACATCTCTTATTCTCCACCACCCTGGCCAGACTCACAAACTCTGACACTGAGCTCAGCCTCTTACCCTAAAGCCCCTCTGCTCGACCAAGTCTGACTTACTCATCTCAACTGGAAGTGACCCCATCCTTCCAGGAGTGGCTCAGGCAAACCTCACTGGAGCTACCTTGGAGTCCTCTCTCTCATCCCTTTCACTAGTTGCAACGTGAATGAGAAATAACGAGGACTTTGCTTCTGGAGTAGACGGATTGGTTGGTACACCAGTTGGTTTCACCCCTCCACTGTGACTATTGCTGGTTCCAACCATCATGGTCTCTTGCCTGGGTGATGATGATGTCAGCCTCCAAAATGATCTCTCTGAATCCATCTTTGCCCTGGTACAATCTGTCTACAGATATCAGGCCACTCATCTGCCAAAAATTCCCAGTGGTTTCCTGGTTTGCCTAGAGTCGAAGTCAAAGTCTTTGTCACAGCAGGCCGTGCCCTCTGCTCAGTAATCCTAGCCTGTCTGCCTCGAGCTCGCTCAGGCAACAGCCTTCTTGCTTCGCAATGAATAAATTGGTCATGAGGTCTAGGGATCTCTGTCCTAGCTTTTTGGTCTTTCCCTTGGATGTTTCACTACTTCCTGACCAGCATCAATTCCCAATGAGGCCTACCCTGACCAACCAACTTCATACCCCAATTGCCTTACCATCTGAGCCCACTTCTATGTAGTTGACTCTCCCGCCATATGACTTGCCAAGTTCTAATGAACCATACTCTAATTGATTATATATATATATATATATATATATATATATATATATATATATCTCCATCCCCAGGCAATAGTGAGTTGGCCTTCTCCAGTGGTGTCCAAGACTCCTCAGGCAGCCTAGGTCCTACAGAAGATTCAATAAAATTTTTCTACATGAATGACCAAATGAATTAATTAATAATGCTTATCCACACCAACACTGAATCTAATGAGTTCTCCTAGGAACAAAGGTTTTCCTTTAAAACAAGTTTTGTGTGTGTGTGTGTGTGTGTGTGTGTGTGTGTGTGTGTGTGTGTGTATGTTGAGAACGCTTCCCATCATCCCTTTCTCTTCCCCCCTTCACTCACCCCCCACCCCGGACAGATTTCCTTCTCCTTTGAAGTTTCGTATATAACTGTATATGTATGAATGACTGAGGAAGGTTTCCTTGTGTACTGTCCACATTTTCCTCGGCCATTCTCCTGTTTCGGGGACACCAAAGTTCGTTCTATAACTTAGCTTCTGTAAATGGCGCCGTGACGTTCCACAGTGGTTCGGCTGTGTTATGTGGAATAGCGATTGTCCGGTTTGTTTAGTTAAGAACTTTTAAGTTATGTGCCCATGTGTGGGCATGCGCATACGAATGTGAGTGTTCAGAGAGGCCAGAAGACGACACCGACACCGGATTCCCCTCATCCGGGAGTTCCTGGCAGTTGTGAGCTGCCCCATGGGGGTTCTCTGCAAGAGCAGCAAGTTCATGACTGCTGAGGCATCTCCCTAGCCCCTGTCATCAGCTTCCTGGGAAGCCTCCATGGTGGCTGCATTAGTTCACGTGGTTTCGCTTACGTTGTGATCAGCTGTGGGTGACCACTCAGACCTTCCTTGGTGCCTTGTTCCTACTCTCATCCCAACGACGCTTGTGTGATTTAACAGCACAGGCTCTGAGATTCACTGACCACACCCACTGTTTGCTGTCTGCCTGTAAATGACCAATCCCTGCTCGTCTCTGCTCATACTCTGTCCAGCAGCTCTAGGCTCGCCGATCCCCCTTCAGTCTTCGTTCACTGCTGCCCTTCACTCTGTCCGTCCCTTCGTGAGCTGTCCTTTTCCTCCACTCTCTGTCAACCTGTCTGCACACCCACTGCTTCATCCTTTTGCTCAGAGTGGACATTCCTCCCTGAGCCCTCCTCCAGTTTTCTGCCCTGCTTCCCATCCCCTCTGCTCAAGTTTGACCCCGTCCACGCCCCCAGATCACAAGAATCTTTCCATTCCAGACATTCATAACCCTTACAGTGTACAGCCTACTGCAGTCTGAATGTGCTCCCCAAAGCTCATGAATGAGAAACCCGGTCCCAAGGCAACGGGGTTGAGCCGTGAGCCCCTGAGGAACTGAGAAGGTCACAGGGCTTTGCCATTATGAATGAATTAATGTTTGGTTACAAACGCGGGCTCGCTCCTCCTTTGCATACTCACAATTATCCTTCTTGCCATGAGACGCCATCTGCCATGTTACCATGCAGTAGAAGACACTCCCCAGAGGTGGCTCCTCTTTCTGAGCCTTCCCATCCCCTAGAACCACACGCCAAACCAACCTCTCTGGTGTGTACATTACCCAGCCCACGGTATTCTGTTATAGCTACACAAAACAGACTGAGACAGCCGTCCATCCAAATAACGGAAACTACAGGCATTGCAACAGGGACTACTGATTGTGTTAGACTTTGCTTTTCCATAATTCAGAAACGTGCCATTCTTTGGAAAATAAGTCATACAGAAAGACATCTTTGATTTTTAATTATGACACTGACATGGGTTCTCGCTTCCTGCAAGCAAGGAGCAAGGCCTTCTGCTAATGCTTCCCATGGATTCCAACAGCCTCAGCACAAGAAAGACAGAAAGTATCTGTACAGTGGCTAGAGGACTAGGAACCCGTACAGGGAAGAAACCACAAAGGCTGAGAGATTTCTTGAAGGTCTAATGACCTACGGGATATAAGAAAAAAAGTCATGGACTCAGATTAAGTTGAAAACTAAAGAAAGAGAGCTGGAGAGATGGGTCATTGGCTAAGAGCACTTGTTGCTCTTCCAGAGAACACAGGTTCATAGGCTCATAACCATCTGTAACCCCAGTTCCAGGGTATCTGAAACCCTCTTCTGGCCTCCGTGAATCCCAGGCATGCACATGGCACATAGATATACACGCAAGCCAAACACCCACACACACATAAAAATACACAAATCTTTAAAGTCTTTTACGTAAGGTGAGTTACTCTGCACTGCCTGTCGCTAACGTGGCAGCAATCACTGGTTAAGGTCTTAAAACATGCTATGTTGCTGTTTCCCACTTTGAAAGAAGAAATGCCGCTCTTTAGCACAGTGGAAGAAACTGTGCCCACTTTCTACTGCGGGGGAGTAGCCAAGGTCATGGTGCATTTCCAGTCCCCTGGACTACACTTGGTCACCAACTTGCAGTGGCTGGGCTTAGCGATGTTTTAACTTTGAAGCTGTCTAAAAGCACATGTGTACAGCCTCCCATTTTCTGCCTTTAAATACTCAGTAGGCGATCGCCTTGTGTCAGATGATGTCCCCAGTGCACACTAATGTGAGTGTTCTGAACATATCTAAGGCAGGACAGGTTAAGTCACGATGCTCAGAAGGTTAGGTCTGTCAAGCGAAGTCTTGGCTTATGACATTTTTAATGGGTTTATTGGGACAAAGGTCACTTGAGTCAATGAGCGCCTGTAGACTTAGACTTAGGGAAAGGTGTTTCTCTGTGAGGTATTCAGAACCGAAAGCAAGGCTACAGACTGTGGACATCACCATCAACACTTAGCTCCTTTCTAGGTTCACCAGATTCCCAGGTATCCATCCAGCACATACTTCCGGTGCACTCTCTGTCACTCTGGCCAAGACATGGTCTTCCCACGGACTGAGAGAGGGGGCATCAGAATCTTCTCACTTTACAAGTGGGAGCTTTGTCCAGAGGACTTAATGGCCTGAGCAAGTTGTAGTTAG
Source organism: Rattus rattus (assembly GCF_011064425.1). NCBI lineage: Eukaryota > Metazoa > Chordata > Mammalia > Rodentia > Muridae > Rattus > Rattus rattus. The sequence continues at coordinate 76,035,727 of NC_046165.1, forward strand.
CAAATTTGAGGTCTAGTTTTAGACCTTGGAGGGCACTGACACTCTAGTCTATGAGCTTTCTACTTTGCCAGGCTCCCTCTCAGGACTCAGTGTGTAATATAAAGACTCATGACTAAACTAATGAGCTTGTGGTTCGGAAAAACACAACCGACCCACCATGGGCACAGTAAAATTCAAAGTTGATATGGTCTAAGTGCCCGGAGGGAATACTCTGCGGGATAGATCTGAGATCGTTCATATTTTCTCCTGATGTTCTTTTCTTTTTTAAAGATTTATTATTTATCATATCTAAGTACACTGTAGCTGTCTTCAGACACACCAGAAGAGGGCATCAGATCCCATTACAGATGGTTGTGAGCCACCATGTGGTTGCTGGGAATTGAACTCAGGACCTCTGGAAGAGCAGTCAGTGCTCTTAGCCACTGAGCCATCTCTCCAGTCCTCTGCTGATGTTCTAAAACTCTTGTATTCTAGATATTTGCTATGTCGTCATCTGGCTAAGCCTCCAAGTCCTTTGCAGCGCAAGTACATAAGGCTTCCCACATCAAGACAGTCATGGCAGCCATCTATAATGCCTTCCCTGTTAATCTGCGCAGTCACTGTGCGAGGGAGTGGGATTACCAACTCCAATCCGGTGAGCATGTTCAACGTGTCAAGGTTGTAAAACCTGACCCTGACTAGGTCAATCTGCAAAATGGAATGTGCGAGGGTCTGAGACTGAGTTCAGGATGAATGACACAGACTATACAAGCAGATAAAGACGATGACGGGTTGCTTGAGGCCGTGAAGGCCTTTTGTGACCATAACTGGACCCTGTCACTCACCCAGAAAACCCAGGCTAACAGACCTTCCCATCGGCTGTAGTCTCAGCCATTCTTTGGTACACAGAGGCTGGTCGAAGTTGTTCTTGCTGGATCACCGGTCTGTAAAGGACACTAAGTGACATGAGATTCCTAAGCCCCTCCCATCTCATAACTGTTCAAGTTACTTATAGATAAAAGTTAAAAAAAAAAAAAAAGAACAAAGAATGACTTAGATTGTGCTCCAAGCAGAGTATGGTCTTCTATGTTGAAATATTCTAGCAATGTGCTGTCGGACTAACGCAGCTATGATTTGTTCTTAACTATTTGAAAAAGCTATTTTAAAAAGGTCTAACAGCCAAAAGATTTGAGAAGAGGCTAAGGCATCCCTGCTCATTTTAAAGCTTCTCTTTTATGGTGCTGGGGAGAGAGACCAGGTCTCACACATGCTAGGCCTCTCTACACCCTCAGCTCCTCTTCTGGTTTACCTGCGTGGTGGCAGGTACATTGGGTCCAATTGCAAAACCTTTCCCCTAAGAAAGCTTAGAGTTAGTTATCTTGGAAGTGCCACAACAGTCTCAGATGTGTGCAAGCCAGCACTAGGGAAAGCTGTTCGATGGGAGTCACCCACCCCCAGCGCTGCTACATACAGGCACGAGAGAAGGTTGGCCACCTTGCTTGGCCTAAGTCAGACACCGTAGAAAGGACTCCAAGCCCTCATGCCCAGTAGAGAGTGGTCAAAAGAGTGAGGAGGTTGTCCTTTGCTCTCTCTTTCCACAGGGTATCTCCTGACCCTCTTTTCACAACATGTTAGACTGAGTGAGAAGGGGCCCACAGCACTCTCATTACCTCACAGCACAGAGCAGGATTCTCAGTCAGCAAACCGGCTCCTCCTGGGGGGGGGGCACCCAACCAACTGGGTTCAACCAGAAAATGCAAGAGGATATTCCACGTGATTGTTTTTATAGACATACAAAAAGAAAGAAGGAGGATGAGGAGAGAGTGAGGAGGAGGAGGAGGAGGAAGAGGAAGAGGAGGAGGAAGAGGAGGAAGAGGGGGATGAGGATGAAGAGGAGGAGAAGGAAGAAGAGGAGGAGGAGGAGAAGCAGGAAGAGGGGGAGCAGGAGGAGGAGGAGGAGGAGAAGTAGGAGGATGAGGAGGGAGTGAGGAGGAGGAGGAAGAAGAGGAGGAGGAGAAGCAGGAGGAGGAGGAGCAGGAGGAGGAGGGAGGGAGGAGGAGGAGGAGGAGGAAGAGGAGGAGCAGGAGAGGAGGAAGAGGATGAGGAGGAAGAAGAAGAGGGAGGAGGGTGGGGAGGGGGGGAGGAGGGAGGGGGGGGAGGAAGGGGAGGAGGAGGGGGAGGGGGGGGGGAGGGGGGGGGAGGAGGGGGAGGGGGGGGAGGAGGACGAGGGGGAGGAGGAGGGAGGGGGGGAGGAGAGGGGAGAGGAGGAGGGAGAGGAGGAGGAGGAGGGAGAGGAGGAGCTGGAGGAGCTGGAGGAGGAGGAGTTGGAGGAGGAGGAGGGGAGGAGGAGGGAGGAGGAGGAGGAGGGGAGGGGGAGGGAGGGAGGAGGGGAGGGGAGGAGGGGAGGGAGGAGGGAGGGGAGGGGAGGGAGGGAGGAGGAGGAGGAAGAGGGAGGAGCAGGGAGAGGAGGAAGAGGATGAGGAGGAAGAAGAAGAGGAGGAGGACAGAACATGGAGGAGGAGGGAGGAGGGAGGAGGAGGAGGGGAGGAGGGAGGGAGGGAGGGAGGGAGGAGGAGGGAGGGGAGGAGGGAGGAGGAGGAGGGGAGGAGTGGGAAGAGGGAGGAGGGAGGGGAGGAGGAGGAGGGAGGAGGGAAAGAGGGAGGAGGAGTGGGAGGAGGAGGGAGGAGGAGGGGAGTAGGGGGGGAGGAGTGGGAGGGGGGGAGGGAGGAGGAGGAGGAGAGGGAGGAGGAGGAGGAGGAGGAGGAGGAGAGGAGGAGGAGGAAGAGGAGAAGGAGGAGGAGGGGGAGGAGGAGGAGGAGGAGGACAGAGCATGAAGCCGTGAGGCTGAGCTGTCTGGTCTACCATGGGTTAACATCAGGTTCTGAGAAGCACACAGTAACTCAGTGTCTGCAAATCCCTGAGCCCCAGGGTGAAAGGCATTTTTATTTGTGGAAACAGAATGGTTCCTTCTTTCACCATTGACTCTCTCTCTCTCTCTCTCTCTCTCTCTCTCTCTCTCTCTCTCTCTCTCTCTCTCTCTCTCTCTCCTCTCATTTCTTTATTTTTGATCTGTCTAAACCTCAAATCTGGACCATCCATCATTTTAACCTGCCCAGAATTTTCATCTTTCCAGAGCCAAAGAGCAGCAAATACCGGGTCCAAAGAGCCCTCTCCCATAGCCGAGTGCCACCAGCCCTCCTTCTCCCAGGGTTACAAGGGTGCTCAGAGCAGACCATGTCAGCAGGACGTGCCACACACAGCAAATCACCAAACCAGAAATGCGTTAACGGGGTTCCAGGGGACTTACTCGTACTTGTGCTGGTTCCAATCGTGTTGATCGTGGCGGGGACAGACGAGGAAGAATACAGGGGCACGTGGCCGTTCTCACAGCCCAGGCTCTTGTCCTGCCAGTTGGAGGCGCTGATGCAAATCCCAGAATCCCGAGAGTTCTGCCAGCCATTGAGCTTGTCCTCAGAGTTCTGTCTTTGGTGATAGTAGTGGGTCTGTCCGTAATCCACAGAGTCCGAGCGGCCTCGGTTCTGACTACCGAAGCTGGTGGATGTGCGGTCCTCCAAGTGGTTCAGCCACATGGCTAGTGCACTGCGGTCTTCCAGGGAAGTGGCAGGGTGGATCAAAGCATAGGACAGCAGCTGCCTGCTCTCCTCAATGTGCTGGTTATGGTCGATAGAGTGTGCCAGGATCTTGGGCAGCAGTTTCATATACTCTACTTTCGCGTCGAGGTTTCCTGGCTTCAGCAAAGGCAGGTGAGTTAGCAGAAGGGAAATCACTTTATCCTTGGATTCCTGTTGCCATTGGTTAATGATTCCTGAAAGGGAAAGTACACAGGACACATGAGCAAATACACCCACGGTCACACGAAACACCGCACTCTACGTTTCTGTGGCTCGGGGCCCCGGCTTCGGAACCCTGGCTGAATGTTCCCAGCTGCATACGAGACGGGTTCACTGGCTTAAAGGCTCATAGGGGCCGGGGACTTCAATGAGGTACAGGTCAAGACTTCCTAGAGAGGGCAGCCGGGAGAATGCGTGATCCTTTGCACTAAATAAAATCTGACGATCACGGTGAGCACTGATTACAGGTGTTCTTGGTGTATGTGGAAGGTGGAGACAGAAGGCTCAGAAGTTCAAGGCCATCCACCACTACTTAGGAAGTCTGAGGCGGCATGAACTACATAAAACCTCCTCTCAGATCCTTAGAGCTGGAGACCCGGCTCAGTGGTTGAGACCACTGGCTGCTTTCCCAGGGAGCCTGGACTTAATTCCCAGCACTCGGCTCACAGCCGCCAATAACTCCAGTCCCAGGGGACCTAACACTGTCCTCTCACTCTCTCAGGTACCATAAACATGGTGCCCAGACATACATGCAGACACACACATATCCATACAACAGACTCAATCTCCACTTTATAATAAATTATGGGATATTTTATTATGCATATTTATTATACATATATTAATATATATAATAAAATATAAAATAAAAAAATCTCCATCTTAAAACTAACAAATGCTTAATTGTCAAAGAGATGACTACTTGGGTCCAACCAACGAGAATCGACAGCCCCGTCTTCCTTCTTAGACAAGACTAGGCACAACCCTAGATAGACAGGGGCCGAGCGTGATAAAATTTCCATCAACTGAGGGTCCGCATGAAGGAATTCTTGGAGCGAAGCTGCCTCCCCACTCCAGACATCGACTGCAAGTGCCTTAAGTGTTGGAGAAGGGATGCTTGTGAAGCTGGTTCAACTTCGTACACAGAAGAACATGTCAGGAAAAGGGACCCAACACCACGGTCCCCGAATCTTAGTGTTGAGAGCTGCAGCCTTCTTATAAAGAAATATCGGAGCAAAGGAGTCGTACAGCTCCAGGGACGCCCTGGAAGCCACACACTGGTAGGTTATCCATCTTTCTGCAAAGGTCTCTGTGTACGGTTGTATTAACACTTCATTTTTAATTTAAAATTTTTTATTGGTATTGATGTGTGAGTGAATGTGGCACATGTGCATGTGTGTGTGCTTGTGTGTGTGTGTAAGGACAGCAGAGCACACTGGATGCTATTCTAAGGAACGTCGCCTACATCTGTTTAGATGACGTCTCCCCAGAACTCAACCAGGCTAGGCTGGCTGGCCAGTGAGCCCCAGGGATGCTCCTGCCTCTGCCTCACAGGGCTGGAATTACAAGCATGCACCCCTATGCCTGGCATTTAACATGGGTTCTCATGCTTAGGCATTTTAAGCATGTGCTTTGGTGTCACTAAGGACACTTACAATAGCATGTAATTGCCTGTAGAAAAGTAGTTCTCCACCAGTGGATCAAGACCCCTACGGGGGTTTTAACGACCCTTTCACAAGGGTTGCCCACAGCCACTGGAAAACACAAATGTCTACACTATTTTTCTCTTCTTTTCTTTTTTTTAAGATTTATTTATTATGTATGCATACACTGTAGCTGTCTTCAGACACACCAGAAGAGAGCATCTGACCCCATTACAGATGGTTGTGAGCCACCATGTGGTTGCTGGGATTTGAACTCAGGACCTCTGGAAGAGCAATCAGTGCTCTTAACCGCTGAGCCATTTCTCCAGCCCTTACACTATTTTTCATAAGAGTAGCAACATTACAGTTATGAATAGCAGTGGAAACAATTTTATGGTTGGGGTCTCATCACAACATGAGAAACTATATTAAGGAGGCGTACTCTTAGAAAGGCTGAGGACCATGGCTGTAGTCCTTCATTACCTTCCAAATCAAAAGTCTGTCTTCATCAAAACAAACCCCTCTCACCCCTTTCCTAGCCTCCGGCATGCCCCCATTCCATTTTCTGTCCCCAAGAACCTGGTTTTGCTCTAGATACCTCAGACAAGGGGGGCCTCAGTGTTTGTCTTTTCATTATTTGAGACAAGGTCTCAGACTCTGAAGCCCTGTTTAGCCTCGACCTCACAGTTGACTCCGTCTTGGCCTCCCGGATGCTGGGACAGCAGACAGGAAGCACCCTGCCCAGTATTCCCACTGAATGCCTCACGCCTCTCTAGTTTCCTCCAGGTTCATGCACTCGAAGATTTGCTCCTTACCACGTCCCTCCCTGTCCCACTCGAATGACAAGTGATGCATGGTGCCTGTTGAGTTTTGGAGACGTACAGAGTGGGGCAACCCCAATGGCTTTCACATGGTGTCTTCAGGTCGGAGGGGTTAATTATAAGCTACGGACTCATAGGCATGCACTAAGTCCTTTTCAGAGAACTCGCTAAGAAAAATCTCAGCATTGTGCCTTCATCTAGAGTTCCCTGAAGGTCCCACGCTGAAGGCGTGGTCCCCAGTTTGGAGATATTCACAATGGTGTCTAGGAGATTTCCTGATCACTTTGGTGTATACCTCATCTTTCTCCCTTTTTGCTTTTTGGCTCTCACGAGTTACAGTTTTTTTTTTTTTTTTTTTTTTTTTTTTTTTTTTTTTTTTTCAGAGCTGGGGACCAACCCAGGGCCTTGCCTTCCTAGGCAAGCGCTCTACCACTGAGCTAAATCCCCAACCCCGAAGTTACAGTTTTCTTAACCAACCATTACAGACTGGAGTCTTCCAAACTGTGATTGAAAATAAAACTGCCCTCATTTTAAGTGGATTTTCCTCTTGGATACTGTGTTACAGTGACAAAGTTAACCAATTAGCATTGAGGACACGGTATCCTTGGAGCCAGGCGTGGGAGTTAATCCCAGACCTGCCATTTAATTTCTGGTGGAATTGCTTAACCTGTTCGAGCCTTTACTGTCACATCAGTCGTGGATAGTAGGTACCAGTAGCTTCTGCCTTCCTTGGATTAAATGGGATGAGGTAAGAAAGGACCAGTTGAGTATTTGATGGTAGAAACCACCCTCTCCCTTTGCTCTACATCAGTCAGACCCACAGAAAGATGAGGTAAGCAGCTTATTACAAACAGGGAGGACACTAAGGAAGTCATTAAAAACATCACCAAGCTGGAAAAGATCAGGAGCGAGGGAGGCGAGTGCTATGATGAGTTTCACTCACCTCCCAGACCCCCTTTAAAAAAGAGGCCCCGCCTGATGGGACAGGTGAAGTTCTTTTATCTGGTGGCAATCAGCTAAATTGTCAGAGAGCTAGGACCGCCCTTCTAACAGTAAGAAGCGAGACTGGACTCTCTTCATGTGGGCTTTTCTGTGTGAAGCAGAAGCCGCTAACCTGACGACTGAGGAAGACTGCAGAGAAGACATGGGAAGCCAGAGCATAAAAGGCATGGGAGAGTTGTGGTGGAAGCGTCTAAAATCCTTGTTCCCAGGGCAGTGACAGGCGTTTGGGGGGGGGTGAGGCATGAGGGATAGAGGGTGGGGATGGGGGTGGGGCACTGGGATGGGGGTGAGGTATCTGAATACTCTTATATCTACACCCCCACTTATTAGATATAATACCAGCAGCACAGATTCTTAGTAAAATACCACAAGCCATGTACAGTGCCTGAAACTTAGCAGTAATCAAATTACAAAAAAAAAAAAAAAAAAAAAAAAACGAGCTATTTGATTTAAGCCAACACTAAAATATCATTTCAACACGCAATCATTACAGATCACTAGGGAGACAGACACGTGTCCTCTTTGGACTTGAGTTAAATTTTTGAAATCCAGGGCTTACGTTACCGCCGACACATCCGCATTTGAATGAGCTATGCTGTCACGCTTGTGGCTGGTGAGCAGGTCAGCATAGGCTAAAGGCATTCTAAAGAAGGCAGACATGAAGCGGGTGACCCCGGGAGGTCCTTCTCAGCTCTCTGATGATTTAGCTAGTTGCCACTAGGTATGATATATATTTGATTGCCACCAGATACAAGAACTTCTGGTGTCTCACTAGACCGAGCCTCTCTTTTTAATAGGGTCTGGAAGATGTATAAAAACCCTCCATAATATCTCCATCCTACCCATCTTTTGTCAGTGAAGACCACGCATTGGTTTCTGTTTTTTCCTGCACTCTGAGGTATTTTTCATTTGTCTGGGGACAGAGTCTCACTACATGGCTCCTTCCGGCCTCCAACTCACAGCAACCCTTTTGCATCAGGCTCTGTGCTGAGACGGCAGGCCCGGGGCATGCGCCTGGCATCCTTTACATGACGGCTATATTTAGGAGGAAAAGAAACCTAGTCAGTCTGTCCAAGGGTCTCAAGAGTCCCAGGAAGGAAACAAAAAGGCCCAGAGGAAGAACAGAGGTGTCATAAGCCAGCAGTGAGCTGGGGCAGGCCGCACGCACACATACCCTTACAATTAAATTCAGGAAGCACTTTTAATAAAAATGCACGAGGCTAAAGAACTTCCTAGACTCCTGCTAGGCCACTTCCCTGTTTAGATATTCTGCCCTCACAAAAGGTCGATCTTAAAAAAAAAATGTCAGGACGAAAATAAAACGTAAATAGGACTCAGAGTGCTAGTGACACAGGTTATCTTCAGCAACGACTTTCTGCCAAGGATTAACCCAGGACTCTGAGGAAGAAGTATGACAGAGAGGGAGGCTGAGAGGTCCCTGTCCCTGGTCCCTTCTAGGGCTGAAATAGCACTATCTGTGGGAATAATCCTCGGCTGGTTTGAGGCTGTGGTGTAGCTAGAAAGACACCAAAAAGCAACATGGTTTTTGCTCACCCCTCCTGGGAGCTCAGCTATACGGCTGCTTTCTGAGGCTAACCACACCTACTGGCTCAAACTTCTATTGCTCTAGCTGTCATGCTGATAGCTAACAGTATTGAGTGGTTTCTGTGGGCCGGGCTCTCCTTGTAAGCCCTGTGCATTTAATTACTCATTGAATGCTCTCAAGGAGTTTAGCTAGAGGGGGCGGCGTGGCGGATCTCATAACTAGCCTTCTTTTGCAGATGAGAGAGACAGAGACGTAGGTGGAACAACTAAGTTGCCATCGGTCCCTTGACTAGTGAACAGGCAGAATGGAGGCAGACAAATTAGCTCTGGCTACAGATGGTTATCTTGCTAGAAAAGACCATAAGCTAGATATTTTAGTATTTGTGGTGGTATGTAGTTGTTACATCGACTGTGTATAGATGCGTAGCCATAGTAACGAAGCTGTGGAAGTGTAGCAAAAGGAGCCTCGCAGACAATGGAGACGATACTTTTTGTGGTCTTAGGTTGCTCTTAGTTTCTTTTGATACTTGTCTTTGGAAGGGAACTTGAGGCTCTTCTCAGAGGTCTACGGGGGCGGGGCTGTTTAGTGAGTTTCCTGAAGCAGTGTGGTAGAGATGGCAGTGTGCATTTTAGGGTTCAGGGACTTTAGGGTTCTGGGTATAAAAGATGCAGGGGCTGCCTTGCTCTCCGCTCTTGAAGGCTCACTCTGAGGAAAGTCAGCAGTCCTACTGAGAGGTCACTCTTCACCCAGGAAGCCACCCAGTGAGGTTGTTCTGGTGAGGACCCAAGGATGTCTTAGTTAAGGTCACTCTAGTGCTACAGTGAAACACCATGAGCAAAAGCAACTTGAGGAGGAAGTCAGGGCGGGAATTCCCACAAGGCAGGAACCTGAGATGCAGATCCTGTGGAGGGCTGCTACTTGTTTGCTTGCTTTTTTGTTTTAGACAGAATTTCTCTATGTAGTCCCGGCTGTCCCTGGAACTTGCTCTGTAGACCTGGATGTCGTCAAACTGAGAAATCTACCTGTCTCTGCTTCCTGAATGCTGGGATTAAAGGCTGGCCCTCCCCCATCAGTCATCAATTAAGGAACTGCCCAACAGGCTTGCCTGCAGGTGGATCCTCTAAGGACATTTTCTCCTGTGTTCGTTTGTTTGGTTGGTTTTGGCTTGGCTTGGTTTATTCAAGACAAGGTTTCTCTGTGTTGCCCAGGCTGTCCTGGAACTCCCTCTGTAGACCACACAGACCTCAAACTCAGAGATCCACCTGTCTCTGCCTCCCCAGTGTTGGTATTGAAAGGTGTGTGCCGTCGCCACCACCAAGCAGAGGCCTTTTCTCAGCTGAAGCTCCCTCTCTGGCGACTCTAGTTTAAGATCGACATAAAATTCACCAGCCAGGGGTCCTCTGTCAATCTCCACCTCAAAGATGCTGGTTATGTAAGGCTAGCCCCCTTGTAAAGGAAATCTCAGCCCCGTTCAGAGTCTTCACATGACTAGAGAGTTCCAGTCAGCAAGCATTCGGAGGAACCCTGAGCCACGGCCACACATTTCAAGATCCACAGAAAGTGTGTGATTACATATGTATCGTTCTAATCAGCCAAGCCCTGAGTAATTTGTTTCACAGCCAAAGATAACTAATGTTTATCCAAGTGCCTCTAAGGAAAAAAGGAAGCTTTAGCCATTTGGCTTCCAATGTTCGGTCCAACTGACATTGCTGTTCCTATTCTGAAACAGACCCAGGACACTAACCTGCTGCTACTAAACACCTCCCTCACCTCCCTTACCCCGACCTCCTGCTCACCAACAAAGATAGGCCATGAGTTAGCTCCCTAGGTGCCTTCAGGGTAAGAATGTACTGATCATGGAGCCTGGAGCTACGCCCACATTAAAGGGTGAGATTTTTCGGGGCGACTTAGAAAATGGTTTCTGATTATAATTTGGCCTCCCACGGTGGTCTGCTCGCAGGAAGTTGTGCGCTGATCATCTGGATTTTCAGTACATCCTGCCAACCACAGCTCCCCAAATCAAATTACCAAGCCAGTGCTGCAGGGTCTACCTCCCTGCTTTCCAGACGGCGCGAGTTAGCCTCTCTGCAAGAGCATCTGTGACAATACCGCCAGAGTGAACGTCTCTACCATCAAACAGAAGAGATCCTACACGAGGAGGGGTGTCTGTGTCCCTTAATCTCTTCTTGACTCACCCACAGCATCAGCCTGTATGGAATGAGAACTAAACATGGGAAACTAAAGTCCAAAATCTGTGAGTTTTGATGTTGCAACTCATCTCAACATCCTCTGAGCGCCTTCTCTAAGTGAGGAGCCCAGACGTGCTGGGGATTCGATGGAGGAAAACATGAACGATTTACCAATTTTAATCCAATGACATAAGAAGAGTAAAAGAAAAATCGAAAGTTCTCGTTAAAGACCAGGAGGATTAGAAAACTGTCCCACAATTCTCGGGGTGACGAGTTCAGTATCATCGCCACACAGTCGTATGTCAGTGTTTAAAGGCTGCAATTGTTAGTAAATTACCCTTAAATTGCTATCTTATTATACCCCTGTTTTCAGTTTAACAACGTTCACCATAAAGAGGCTTTCTCACAAGTGCATTTAGACAATTCGTTCATGCAAGAAATGGCCAGGAATGACGTGCACACTCGCGTGAAGCACTGGCTGAATACAAGGCTGTAACACCCCTGGGAGCTGATGGTTAATAGTCCTGGTTAGAATTTACATTACAAACTCAGTCCTGGGCGCAGCAGAAGCAGAAGGCTTCTAAATTTAGTACAACTCCGAATGGCTCAAAAAAACAGAAACCAACAAGCAAACAAAACAAACGATGGCATCATATAGCAAGCATTTGATGGGGAATGAGCTGACACAGGGAATCCCCTGATGTGGCAAATGCAGCATGCGAGCAGTGAGCCTCCCACATAGGTACCTACTCTTGCCTCTTGTCTCTCAAGGTATCTTCTTGAGCTGGGAGAAGAATCTGGGTAACTCGGGGAGGGGGTCTATAAATTGTGTTGACATTCACTTATCATGCGAGATCCAAATGTCTGGAGTTACCAAGGCCCTATTGTAAGGGAGTTGGGGGTCCTGAAGCATCTCTCTCCCTTGTCAAATGGTGCCCACCAGCCCTCTCTTCTGGCAGTCACACCCTATGTACTCTCCTACACCAATCACACATCTGTGCGACTAACAGAATGTGGCAGAGAGTTTGATAAGCTTTCAGTTTGATAAGCTTTCAGTTCCTATCTTGCTTTCTCTATTCCCTTGCTGTGGGGGAAGCCAGTGATACCAATTATGAAGAGAGACTTGGGCATCTCCAGAGGAGGAGATGAAGACTCAGGCCCTCTGCTCAGAGTCAGAACAGGCTTATCAGACGCGTCGCTGAGCCGCCTCGAAAGTACTGCTCCAGCTCCAGTTAATATCGTGACAGTGATGTGGTCAGACACTTTGGACCTGATCTACCCAAGTGGGCTGTTACGTCAAGCCATTAAGTTTGGAGGCATTTTTTTAAAAATATAGTTTCTAAAATTTTTATTATTTTGTTTTACGTGTATGAGTGTTTTGCTCATATGTGTGCTTGTGTGCCACCTGTGTCTGGTACCCTTGGAGGTCAGACGAAGGTATCGGATTCCCTGGAACAGGAGTTATGGATGATGTGAGACAGCATGTGGTGCTGGGAATTGAACCCCAGTCCTTTGGAAGAGCAGCAAAGTTCTAGGCTGCTGAGGCATCCCTCCAACCACCGCCCCCACCCCACGGCAACGGTTAACTAATACAAGGGGGTTTGTATACTTAGTAAACGACAAATGAAAAGTCCTGCCCAGGCTCAGGGAACATCTTGCAAGAGGAGGTGGGAAGAACGTAAGAGGGGCTTGCTGTGGACAGGACACGGCTCTTGGCAGCTGTCCAAGACACAAGACTTGCACAAGATCAAGCCAACCGAAATTCCAGCATGGATGAGAGAAGGGAGTCATGAGCCTCCAGCCCTAAATGAGGAGTTATCGGTAGTCAACGGTTGATTGCTTTGAATGTCACCAGGTGCCCATGGATGGCCAGCACCTAATGGCTTCCTGCCCTCGGAGAAGGCTGTCAGGCTTCATGGTTCTACTATACGGATGTTCAAAGCTATGAGGAATCTCCAGCCCCAGTAAAGACCTGCTACCCCTGAAAAGTAGTCTGGTGGTCTCTTCAATCAGGACCTTCCATCTACAGCCACTCTCCCTGGGCTCTGGCAGAGCTGGGTACCCCAGGAAGGTTCCTTAGCTCCTGAAGGACCCAGGACTGCTGGGATTTCATCCTGAAGTCTCTTGGCCAAGAGTTCTGGTCAGGGTTGTGGTTCTCTTTCAGTGTCTGAGCCCTGCTGGCTTTGCTTAACTTTTGTAGGTGAGGCACTCATTACCAGAAAGTGTATAAAATAAGCCGACTTCCCCAACCACCTGCCTGGGCTCTGACCTCTGAGCCATGAATGTGCAGGGAAATTACCACATCTATGTTTATAGCCCAGATCTCTCTGTTGATCTCTAGACATGGATTCAACTTTACTCTTATCTCCACTTACAGGGACTCAAAGCTCCATGTCCAAAGATAGTATACTCTACCCTCTCTCTCCCTCCAGACGTTGTCATGTGCTTAATCTGTTAGCGCATTCAGAATATACCCAGAGTCTGAACATGCTTAGACACCCCACTCCATCATCAGTGAAGGTCTAGGAATCATAACCATCGTTTTGCAAGAATGAGCTTGATTGCTCTCCTGATTAAAGACTGGAGTGCTACCCATCTGCAATGATCTGGGGATGGGGAGAGGATGCCCCGAAGGCTCACATGCTGGAAGATCGGGTCCCATGTGGTAATACAGAGATGACATAACTTCTAAGAGGTAGGGCTTTGTCAGAAGCTAATCAGATGATAGGTGACCGTCCTCAGAAGGAACTGAGTGGACACTTGTTAGGTGCCATGAGAGTGAGTTGCAAAAAAGAGCAAGCTTCATCCCCTGACTCTCTCTGGCTTTTTGTCTTATCAACACTTCCCTTCTGCATAGATTCTTCCCACTGCGATACCATGAGGTTCTCACCAGAGGCTCAACCAACTGGGCTGGACTAGGTCGGGGCTTAGCCTTTTAGCCTCCAAATCTATGAGCTAAAAAAGCCTCCTTTCCTTGTAGGGAACCCATGTCTCTGATATTCTGCTAGGGTGGTAGGAAATGGACCAACACACGGTCTCATCGTGAGTAAAAGCCAGTGTCCTCCTGGGTCTATAATTCAGTCCCACTCTGCTACTGTCCCTTTTAAGCTTTGTTCCAGTCTAGGTCCCTTTAACATGTCAGAAGCACACCTCTCCTGGAACCTTGGTGTTTTCTCTTCCTAGAACACCCCCCCCAGTCACGTGTCACACCTATCAGCTCACTGTTGTGCAAATGTCACTCTTCCAGTGAAACCTCGCTCATACTCAGCTGCTCACCCTGCCACCTCACCCTGCCTTCGCCCATCCCTGCTTTATTCTCACAGAGCTTCTCCCTGCGTGGCCTGCTGGGTGTCTAACCAAAGACAAAACAGTTCAATTTCCAGGTCTTTACTGAACTCCCTTCCTAACATTCTGTTTAGGGTGGAAAATTCTGGTGCAGAACAAAAGCATTCTGGGTGCTCTCACTGATTGTCATGACACCAATTAAAGAAATCTTCACACACACACACACACACACACACACACACACACACACACACAGAGAGAGAGAGAGAGAGAGAGAGAGAGAGAGAGAGAGGCTGAGATAGCAGAATTAAATGGATTTAATACAACTCTTTTGCAAACATCTGTTGAAGAGCAAAAGAAAAGCAATCCCAGTGGCATTGTGTCAAGATGGTTTATGTCAAAATGGTGACAGTTTTAATAAAATGTCCTAGGGCCAGGGCCCCCAAAACTTATGGAAATTGGAGATCAAAACACCATTCCCTTGCTCTTGACAACCACATGACGCAACCTTACAAGTGCCGTATTGGAAGCCTTTCTGGAGAGCACGTAGTGTGAGAAGGCTTGAGTTTCTGCACTTGTCAATCTTCCCCCCCACCCCCACCCCCACCAAAGCCCCAACCCCTCTACAGCAGGAAGTAAAGCTCTGAGTCTTTAAAACAATGACTCAGCAATCCTCGTGCTGAGTTGATAAAAGAAAATAAAAGCTCGTGCTTGGTAAAACTGCATGAGCATTGGTCATTGTCCCACGGGAAGAAGAAATGAGGATCCCGACAGAATCCCATAGTATCTACGATGTCCACTGCACTGTAAAGTGGACTTAGACAATGCCAAGGCCTAAGTGCTTGGTACGGCCTGGAGAGGAGAGCCGGGGCCAGTATCTTGAAGAACTTAGTAGTTCACAAAAGAGCTTTGATAGTTCCTGCTTGATCACACGGGCCAACGTGGACAGCAGCTAATTCACCCAATAGGAGTTAACCCTAGGAAGTGTGAGGAGAGTTACAGCCAACGGTTCCACCCTTGCACCAGAGTGATGTTCTCTAAAGTGAGCCCAGACTGCTCCTCCATGGGGTCCCACACTTCCTAAACTAAACAGAGTTTCTTCACGGATAGGCAGACGATTTCATCTGAAGAGCTGGGGATCTAGCGCGTTTGGTACGAATGTGTGAGTTTCTGCTATGGGGTGTAGATATGTAAATACCGTCATCAAGAAAGAGCACGGTGACTTTCCCAAAGCGTGCTATATCGAAGGTGCTGATGGTGAAGTTTATATGTTTTGCATTTTGGCATAAACATCTGAAGCACTGCACATGTGATTCATCCTATGGAGAAGAAATGAACGGTTCTTCCTGACGTAAGATATTTGAATCTCTCTTGCAAATTAACCCTGCATTGCCTTAGGAAAGAAAGCCTGGATTAGCCACAAGAACAGAGCTAGGTGACCCCGGAAGGCACCCATTTGGATTGTACCAGCACAGCCCTGTAGAGGGAGTTAGAGGTACGCCTCCCTTCCTGCTCCACTCCCAAGCTATTACCCTGGGAATTTGTGCAGAGGCTACTAGTAAAAGCTGGCTCGCAAACACCTGCTGTATGTGCTGCAGAGTCACAGGATAGTAGGTTTGATGACGTGGTCAGACCCAGGTTTCAGTCTTGGGACCAGAGAGCAGCAAGGACACCAGGGAAGGTGACGGTAAAGAATGAAATGGCTACGGCCATGTCCTCTCTTTGGAGCCCAGGACTAAGCAAGGCTACAGGTCAATGGCTAGAGCAGAGCTAGTTGGGCTGACCAGGTGGGGGCCTCTTGCTTTGGTTAACTTGGTGAGAGACTGCAGGAGACAAAAACTGAGGCCATACCTAGGTAGAATGCGACGCGTGCTTCCTGAAGTCAAGGATGCTGTCTGGAATTCTATAAGAAGGGACAAGACCCAAGTGGCAGGGGAAGTCATGGGGAACAAGGAAGGACAGAGGGTGAAGAAAAGGCCCAGGGCAGCAGGGTCCAGACATGAGTGATCTTTCTTCATCCACGTTAAACAGCCCAGGTCCAGCAGCCTCACATGCTACGCTCCGAGCTTGCCCCATCTCACTGCTGAGAGGCTAAACCTGGGTGGGAGGGGCTCCTTCCAGGAGATAAATCTCTTGATGGTTAAGGCAGGAGGTAGGAGGAAGGAAGGGCGTGCTTCTAAGTCCAGGGGTTTTAAAACTGGCCGACTGGCCCTCATCTTTACCTCCAGGTCTTGGGGACACGGCCCTGTGAGGAGAGAGACAATGCGAAGCTCTAACCTCACTGGTCTTGAGCTGAGGCTGCAGCAGCAATACTGTGTTGCTTCGTTTTAATGGCTCTTACACAGCCACCATTAGACAAGGATGTTCCTGTTAAACTCTCTGCTACTTATCTTTAGTCTCCGTCAAGGTGCACAGCCTGGCACTGGGACCCACCCTTTTCCATACAAGGTAGACCTTGGAGAAGGTGCTGAAACCATAGAAATGTCTTGAGTGAGACTAATTTGGGAGGAATCAGACTACAGGAGTAGAGAGACACTCTGAGAAGGCCTCCGTCTTTGGAAGCAAACGCATTGCCGTCAAAAGCAGTTACTCTCCGATGTGGAAGATCCTCAGCTCTCGGGGGAGATCCCCAGCCAGCAACCAACACACTCCTTGGCAAGAATCAGAACCCACTGGGATCTGGGTCTATGGTTGCTCTTCCAGTGGGGATGGCGATCAGCAGTTTAAATCCTTTAGGAGATCTCTAATTTTGACTTAGATACTCTCCCCTGGAGATGTACCTCCTATACATTCCAAATTCTCCCCTCTTCTCTTCTGTCCCTTCTGTCACCCGTGCCATCATCTGAAGATTTTGCCTCCTACCCCTAAGCTCATGTTTTCACTTCAGCCCTCATGCCTTTGAGCCCCATCGCTGACCTGGCCACATCATTCTCTTTAGTCATAGCCCTGTCCCATGAGCAGTCCGCTCCTCCCTTCCCTAAATTGGGGCTGACCACACAGTCTTGCTGGACTGGCGTGGGTCGGAAGCTACACGTTAACTTTTCTGTGATAGCTGATTGACAACAGTCTGTCCTTTCTCCTCAGATACCCCCCTCCCGTCCCCAGACGGTAAAGCTCAGCATCAAAAGTAGAAACCAAGGCACGGTTGCCATAACGAGTGGGGCCCAGGAGAAGACAGACCAGCCTTTGCCTACAAACGTGCTCCCAGCAGCTTCCACACCAGTTTCCGCTAAGCCAGACACTCCACAGATCTCCGTACCATGGATCATGGATCAGTCCTGCCTCTCCTCACACAGAAACACAGGGGAGGTTG
This sequence comes from Rattus rattus, assembly GCF_011064425.1. Classification (NCBI taxonomy): domain Eukaryota; kingdom Metazoa; phylum Chordata; class Mammalia; order Rodentia; family Muridae; genus Rattus; species Rattus rattus. The sequence goes on from NC_046165.1 coordinate 76,053,137, forward strand.
AGTCCCCTGGGGACTAGTGTAAGTACCCAAGCTGCACTCTAGGGACAGCATCTGGAGACATTCCTTTCCAAGAGCTACAGAAGATGGCTGGAGATTCTAGGTGACACAGTGGGAGGTGGGATGGGACCGAAGAAGACGGGACTCGAGGCCTAGCACAGGACCATCTGAGCTCAAATCCCCACTGGGCTCTCAGAACTTGGGAGGACTGGTCCAAACGGTCTAAGAGCTGCTTAGGGACAGGAGCCTGTGCGTCTGGGAACTTGTTAGAAATGCAGGTTCCACACCCACATCCCACCCCTGGCATTGAACGCGCAGACCCTGTTTGACTAGCTTTCCAGACGACTGAGATCGAGGCTTCTTTATGTTTGAGGATGACTGACAGGAGGAACCTGGGGAAGCATAGCCTCCATGTTTTAATAGTATAATCCCCAGGGAACGTTAGTGAAGCCAGGGGAGAAAGGGGGAGCCTTCTTGCCAGAAGGGCTCGGAGGAATTGCTTCAAGAGTGGCGTGGACCTTTTTTTCTATTCTTTTCTTTCCTTCTTCCCTTCCTTCCTTCCTTCCTTCCTTCCTTCCTTCCTTCCTTCCTTCCTTCCTTCTTTCTTTCCTTCTTTCTAAGAAGTCGCCAAGTTTAAAACAATAAACAAGTCATGGAAATGCCACCATATTTCTAAGGCAGGGCTGACCTCCCCGGTTTTCTAGTCTACCCGGTGAAGAGGGATACAAAGCCCCTCTAAGGATGGGTGGGGACGGGATGGCTCTACTTACTCGGATTTTAGTGCGTTGCACAGTAAGGTGCGAACCCGCCTGGGGTGGCCACAGGCACAATGGAGCAAACCTGTCAGCGCTGTCTCCACCCAGGCCCCAGACTCCGACCCTCTCGGCCTCTACATAGTCTACAGAGTGCAGCCCCACTCCCAGGAGGAGGGCTCGGATGGGTCTGGCAGAAGCCAGGGCAGCAAGAGCATTACCTCTAAACAGCTGCTCCGGAGAGCCGTCTGGTGAAGACCTATGAACTCACTGGTCTGCCGGTGAACCACGAGACATGCGGCGAGGGGAGCACGGTTCTCTTGGTTAGAGGACCATAATACTGAGCTGCATTTGAAGGGGAGGACACAGACGCTGTCCAGGTGGTGCGGAGCTGAAAACATTACACTTGAACCAGATGTTAGGTGAAAGCCGTGTGCGTGGATGGAATGATCACTTAAGGGACTGCTCCATCTCCTCCCTCTCCACTTCGTCCTCCTCCTTTTTCTCCCCTCCTCTGGTGTCTGCTGGGGGAAGCTCACCATTATTGAGTGGCCACCTGAGTATTGTGATGTCAGAGGCGTCAGCCATAGAGAGCAATGCTAAGAGGGGGCGAGCCCTCTGGGCTTTTGCTCCGGCACATGTGTGACTGTGGTATGGGCTCTCAGAACACATCCCCGTGCTCTCTGTTTACCTGACCACACTCCACTTCTCGAACCTCCTGAAATCATCCTCCCTATTCCCAAACCCACGCAGGAAACCAAGGTGTCCGTGCAAGTTGCCTGAGGTCACACACCAATACCCTGGTACCACTGTGGATGGTGCCAGAGTCCCCGATCACTTGTCCGGGCCGGACTGGAGGGCCAGGCTGTTATTATAGAAAGTTTCCACACACCTTCTATTCCTAACGGTGGTCACAAGTACTGCTGGCCCACGTGCTTCAGTGGCACCGGCAGACTGTCACACTCTTAGTAAGGCACTCCATTTAGGACCGTGACCCACAACGTGTTTGCACTGGATGTCAGTCCTCTGGCTCTAGAGTGTCTTCGTCTGTTTACATCTTCTCCCCAGTGCAGCTAACTAAGCCCAGATGAAGACATCTGGAAATGCAACTTAGAGTCAAGAAAAACTAGCAGTTAGTTAGTTCACACAACCCTGGTCCTTCCCAGGATGCCGACAGCATCGGCAGGAGGAAGTAGGTAGGAAGAGGGTTCTGCCCATAACTCCATAGTAGGGACGGGCTTTACCTTTTTTTTAATTCAATCTGACATTTGCAGCATTAGTGCTGAGGAAAGAAATGAAATTGGAAGGTGGTGTGGGTGTGCCTCTCTGTCTGTCCATCTGTCTATCCGTGTGTGTGTGTGTGTGTGTGTGTGTGTGTGTGTGTGTGTGAGAGAGAGAGAGAGAGAGAGAGAGAGAGAGAGAGAGAGAGAGAGAGAGAGATATATCAAGGTACCTTGATCCTCATGCGCAAAATACCTAGGGACTTCAGAGAAAAAGGAAGCGAGCCACTTGGAATAAGACATGAGGTGGGGAACAGACACAAGCTTTAGCACATGGCCTGCTCAACTCATCAAAGAGCAGATTCCACGTCCTAAATAAAGCTCCAGAAAGCAAACACACACACACACACACACACACACACACACACACACACACACACACACGGGGGAGTTCTTCTGGCCTGGGTGAGCCAGAGAGAGCAGCCACAACCGAGGTGATCGGGTTTCTGAATCTGCCATAAATTGCTTTCAGCCACGTAGTAAATAAAATAAAATTTCATTGTAAATGAGCCTCGGCTGTCCCCCGTGTGACTGCCTTTGCTGCCGCCTCATGTGACGGGCCTCCCAATTTAGCGCGTACCCAACTCCCAATGACCTGTAATAACACTATTCCCAAATTAGAGCTCTCAATTTGACTTGGCTTTGGTTCCTTCCTTAAAGCAAAATAAAGCATCCGTTTTCTTATTTTCACATTCATAATACTCCCCCTTGGAGTTGCCAACTCAAACCCTGCTCCAGGCCGACTGAGCCCTCCCTACTTTCTTTCCCCCCTTCTTCTTCTTCTTCTGGTTAGCCAAGAGCCCGATGGAAAAACACCAAGAGACAAAAACAAAAACAAAATCAGACGAAAATTCCAAGTAAGTGACATTCAGCTGGAAAAGCTATGATTCACATGCAAATAAAAACCTCCCCGAATTCAGCTGCATCATATGATACAAGCCTCTGTCTTCAACATAAAAAGGACAGTATGAAATCAGTCACCATTAGACTTACTCGGGAATACTGGAATTCTCTGGCAGGACCTTCTCAACCAATGATAAGAACTCTACCCCGCCCCCAACAGTAGCAGGATGAAACCAATTGGGAGAGAGCCCAGGGCATTCCCACCTAGGCTGAGAAGTCACCCCGAAATCCCCAAGGGGGTCCTGCATCCACTTGTCCCCATTCACCCTGAGACGTCTCATGGTCTGGGAGGAAATCGGGTCAGGGATGGGCCTCCCTGGAAAGTGTTCTCTTCCCAGCAGACACACAGACATGAAGGACTGTGCTAAGGGCACCGGACTCAACATCCTTCCCAGCATGCCATGGTCCAAGGAAACTGTTGCCACGCCCTGAACAGAGGTCCTCAGCTCGGTGCAGAATCTCCATCTGAGCTTACCAGTGTACCAGCCTGTGAGTCCAGGCATCCCAGCTCTTTCCCATTCCTCGGGGACGAAGGTTCCTCTGACATAGCTCCCATTCTTCCCACACTTGGCTTTTAGGGACTACAAACTCTGTCTTAAATCACGGGATTATAGAGCTGGAAGGGGCCCCCCTTTACTGGATGTGCATTTCTCTACCAAAGAATTCTTGTCTAAGAGTCACCTGGACAGGTGATCTCCTCCACGGTCAGAGAACTGGGTCTCCAAAGCCAGACTTGGCCTCTGGAACATTTACCCAGTTAACTGGGATCCGTTTTCCTAAAGTGGCGAAGAATACATTGACAACGCTCACAGGCCGTTGTTTGCAGTAGTCATACAACAAGACTCAAAAGTCTCTCAGCTGATAAACAGATTGGGGGACATACACAGAATAGTATTCAATTCACCCTTCATAGGGAAGGAGGTGACATCCATGAGCTTCTAGGACGTTATGCCCAGTGGATTAATCTAGATTAAAAGGGGGTGAATAATGTCCAGTTCCACTTACATGAATCAGTTTCTTAGAGTTAGAAAGCAAAATAGAAGTCGCTGGTGGCAGGGACAAGAGGAAGAGGGCTCACTGTTTAATTGGTACAGGGCTCTTGTTTAAGACGGCAAAGAAACTTTAGAACGGAAGTGTGCCAATGGCCCCTCAACATCGTGAATGTGATTAATACCAGAACAGTACTTAGAATGGTTAAAACGGGTGAATTTAACGTTAGGAGTTTAGGATAGTAAAAATATAGAAAGATAAATCTGCTTTTCTTTCCACAAAACAGCTATTCCCCCATATCTGTCTTATTAGCCTAAAGCTCACGGCATTTGAAAATTAATCCTGGAGATGTGATTTCTAGGCACCCCCATCTCTCGGCCTCCCTCCTCCGAGTACTGAAAACCAGGTGTCCAGAGCTGAGCCTTGCACTGGGTTCAGCTGCCCTCTCTGTAGGGTCCTGTCCTGAGGTACCCCTTTAGCCCCAACACTTAGAGTTGCACAGAGTGGGTCCCCTGACTCCCTGCTTCTGCTACTAGGACAAAGGTCTAGGAATTAAAAACAAGAAACTGCCTCACCGCCCACTGTCCCAGACCTGGCTCTGTTCCCCAGAAGGCTGTGGCCAGTTGCAGCTGAGAAACTGACCCACGGAAGGCAATGGGAGAGGCTCGGCTCAGGACCACGGGCCTTTCAAGAGATTTCCGATGGTTTGGGTGTTGGGCAAATGGAAATGGGCAGGGGTCTCGATGGCTGCTTCTCTGTACTCTACCATAAGCCGGGGCAGGATCGGGGTGTTCAGAAAAGTCTAAGTGCATGTTGTTCCCAGAGATGAGCAAACTGCATCCCACTGTGTGCAAAGACACACTTAGGAATCTGTCATTTGGAAAAGGTTGTAAAGGTTGAGGCAGGAGAACTTGTTTCTGCATTTTGAGATCAGTTGACATGAACGCCCTGTGTGTTGGTCTCGTTCCATGGGAGTCAGCCATTTTCTTGAAAGTGAACTGCCCATCCATTTTGGAAGTGGACCAGTGATTTGGGGGTGCCATGTGAAGTGTTGCTAACTTAGTAAATATTCACAACACAGCACGCAGCTTTTCTAAGGGGTGTCACTTAGTTGTCAAATGAATGACCCTTCATGGGGTAACCTTTAAAAATTAATTCCTAGCAGGTGAGTTACATACCTGGGAAAGGCTCTGTGTGTGTGTGTGTGTGTGTGTGTTTACATGCATGAATGTGTAGGATGTGTATATGCTTGTACATGTATGATAGGGTATGTATGTGCATGCATGCATGTATAAGGTGTGTGTGTACATACATGTATAGGGTGTGTGTGTTTACATGCATGAATGTGTAGGATGTGTGTGCTTGTACATGTATGATAGAGTATGTATGTGCATGCATGTATAAGGTGTGTGCATGTACATACATGTATAGGGTGTGTGTGTGTTTACATGCATGAATGTGTAGGACGTGTGTGTGCTTGTACATGTATGATAGGGTATGTATGTGCATGTATGCATGTATAAGGTGTGTGTGTGTGTGTGTGTGTGTGTGTGTGTGTGTGTGTGTATGTGTATAACCATGTATGTGTGCCTCACCTTCTAGCTGGACAAAGAAGTATCAATAGGGCTGACTAATTTCTCTACCTTCATTTCTTCACTTCTGATTTTCTGTTAATATCCGAGCCAATAATAGGTTGGCTTTGGAAAACTTTTTCCAATGGCAGTATTTTGTCTGGAGTTTAAAATGGCGGAGTTAAAAACTACCCTTTCTGGAAATCTTTCGGTTTTGGAACTTGCCAGAGAGGTTCTTAAGAACCTGCCATCTCCTGGAGTCTGTGCCCGCAACATGAGCCTCGGTCCCACCTCTCCCCTGTGTCGACCACACTTGGGTAAGCAGGAGATTTGCTCTCTTGTGTGCAACAGTTTAGTCTTCGGTCACCCAGGACGAGACCTTCGCTCCGAAGAATAAAAACTCGACTCCTTCATGATCACTTTTCCCTTTTAAAAAAGGTCCCTGTTTTCCCACCTCCATGAAATAGAGACAGAGGGAGGTTTGGAGCACTGCACGGGGGACGAAGTTAAGTCTCTGGGTGGTGGGCTCTCAGGTGGGAATAAACTAAGTCAAGAAGTACTCTGGTTGAAGAATCGCAAAAGACCGACAAAAGGTCATCCAGGATCCCAGTCCCTTCACTACCGCAGCCCTTGTAACCTGTTAGAAGTAGCCCTTTCCGTAAAGAACCTAGGAGTCACAAATGGTGGCTCTGAGATCTCCCTGTCATCCATTGATCTCCTGAGACAGAAGGAGGGACTACACCAGTCTCCCTGAAACCAAGCCTGGGCCTCAAACTTATTTATACCTGGGTTTTCAACCTTCCTCACGAGGATTACCCTGGAGAAAATCCCGTTTGCCTTCCATTCCAGTCCCTCTGGAGGTGTCCTGGAGAGATGATTTGGGGAGGAAAATGACTGTCCTTCCTAGTCTTCTGCAGATAGAACAGAACCCATACTCTGGAGGGTCAGAATACCAGTTGCCACTTTTGTTCCTCTGGGACATGGCTGCCCTGGGGAGCATTGTGTGGCATCTGGGAACGGAATAAGTCAGCATGCAGGTGACAGAGAAAACTCAGTTGATAATCCGCACCCCAGAAATATTTCTTTTGAAGATTTATTTTTTATTTTATGCGTATGGGTAGAGTTCTGCCTGCATGTGTGCATGGGCACCGTGTCTGTTCAGAGCCCATGGAGGCCAGGGGATGGCATCAGAGGTTCAGAGACTGGAGTTAAGGAGTGCTATAAATCATCACACGGGCATTGGGAATCGAACCTGGGTCTTCCGAAAGAGCAACCAGGGCTGTGAACCAATGAGCCATCGTTCTGGCTCTAAGTACCAGAGAGTCCAGCCCTCTTACACACAAGGCAGCATTGGTCAAGTATAAGCCACGAAACCCCTGGCTGTCCTGTGTTGCTGGTAAAGAGGAACTTTGGTCTCAGTTTATCTCCCTGTATGCTTTAGTTTAGCGTGTGTTTATTTTCTTCACTGCATCATTTTTCTTTAAATGATTGTTTGAAAGAATGAAGCCATTGAGTAGATACCAAGAGCAGAACGTCACGGAGACCTGATCCCGTAGAACCAGGGTCTGCATAAGCAGATGCTTAAAATTCAGCCATTGAGCAGCAGCCACGATCAATAAGGTTTCTGAGATCGGGGACATATCTGAGAGTCACAAAATGAGACTCCAGGAGCTGTGTGCAAGTCGAGTTGGGTTCAGAAGGCAGGGCCCAGGTAGGTTCCGTGTTTGTTACCTGGTTACAATTGGCCCAAGGGAAGACTCTGCAATTTCCTGTATGCAGGCATGGCCGGGGAAGACACAAAGGCCACGTAGGAGAGGAAGATGGAGTAGAACAGGAAGAGCAGGAAGGTGCTAGCGAACTGAGCAAGGCCCGGCTATTTCTGTCGCCTCTCCCAAGCCCTGGGTATTGGATTAGGATTTTCCCCTCTGTGATCCGTTTCCCCAGACCCTTTCCCACATCCCTAAGCACTAAAGCTGATACGGCCATATGTCACCACGATCCTTCTTTCATGAGAGATTTGTGAAACCACAGACCCCTTCCATCTCTGTGTGTGTTTGAGCTATTCACCCCGACCGTCCCCATCAGACCGGCCCCGTGACCATAGATTGCATGTTATGACAATGTAACGATTTTGTGGTCTCTCTTCAATAGCTACACACTTCCTATTGAAGAGGAATACTGTATCCATCGTAAATCCTGCCCCACTCGAGAGCAGTGTTTGTGTTCCAGCTCACCCCTACAGCTTGGCTTCTGGGAGATTTCCAGCGCTTGCTCCCCCTTTCTCTCAATCACTCTCCCCCTCCCCTTTCCTCCCCTCCCCCTTCCTTTCTCTCCCTCTCCCTTCTCCTCCCCTACCCCTTTCTCTCTCCTCAGAAGCTCTGCTAAACTGGCTTCTTCTATGTTTTTTTTTATTTGGCACATTGCATGAAGTCAAACTTTTCTAAAATTACAGGCATCCCCTCCCTACAACCAAATGACGACGGGTACACGCAGCCGACGTTTACCTGCTCAATCCCTGATTTATGTCTGACGGGCTGATGGCATTTACTAAGTGTGTAGTCATGTTTTCAAAAGGTTGCAAAATCTTTTTCCCAAGTACAATTACTTCTCATTTCCAAAATAAGTGTGCCTGGCCGCTGGCAGTGAAACTAAGGTTCACTCGTGTTCCTAGCAGCCCCGGTGTCCCCTGCCTTTCCCTCGTAGAGGCTGAAAGCCGTCACCGGCTGAAGAGAGGTCTCCTAGCTTCTTTTATGCTTTCTTGGTTTTCCCCTCGGTAGGAAACCAAACCTTGACAGACATTAGAAATTTAATCACAGGTGAAAAAGCATATCCCAGCATGCCTCCAGAGCAATACAGAATCAAATTCCGAGAGCAAACAAGCCGTTGCTTTACTCCCCGCTCTCTGGCTCTGCTGGCGGGCTGGGCTGTGAGGGAACTGGGTGTGTCAGATGAGGAGAAGGACTCTAGAACATACCAATATGATTATCTAATAATAACAGTGCTCTTCCTGGCAAAGCCCTCTGAAAAGACTAAAACCCTAAGGTCCCCTCTCCATCTTGGCAAGTTCCTGAGGTGAAATAATAAAGCTAAAATACAAATGACTCCCTGATCTGTCCGTAACCCTGGTGGCTTGAAGCTCTCTTGGAACCGAAACACTGGAAGCCAGCAGAAATGCTGAGTGGAGATTTCAGGGTCTCGTCTCAACTGTCACTTTTCACTCTTTGGGGAAAAGGTGTTTGGTTAAATGTAAATTAGGTAAGCTGGCTTCTCCCTTAAAATAACTACATCAAAGAGTAGTCACACAGAAGAAAGAAGAAAGAACAAAACCAACAACCATAACTCAAATGCATTACAAGCTTAAATATCACCTTAGCAAACCAGTCCAGAAATACAGACAACTGGAGTGCCAGAGGCAGGCCTCATCCTCACACGGCATCCCCAGTGAGCCATTTTGCAATGAAACCTATGTTTAGAAAGCAAACGTTTGTTGGTAAGGCATCATTCACCATGCACTCACATCTTACTGCCTTTTATATTTTGAGAAGTTGTGCCCTCCCCCCCAGATAGAAAATCTGGTTGTTTACACCTTCCTTTCATAGTTCCGTGTCTACAACTTTACAAAGATTAAGAAAAGACAGACTGACTTGAGGCAGGCCTGGGAGATTTCCTAGCAGACATAGAATAGGAAGGGATTGGGGGAGGGGTACACTGGGATGAGCGAACATCATGTGTGAACCCAAGACTCGGGGTGTGGCTCTGGGAAACTGTAAGCCTATCATTCCTTCTTGTTTGGACACACACACACACACACACACACACACACACACACACACACACACACACACACACAATTTGTCCCTTAATCATTTTGCTTCCATATCCTCCAGTTCACTCCAGGTCTTGTCTGAGGCCTTCTTGGCAAACCTGAAGACTGTCAAGGGGAAGGAAATACTGCCCTTCAGATGTTCCGAGGCTTCGACTGGATGTGACTCAGGGGATGGGAGGGGACTGGGCAGGAGCCAATGAGGAGAAGGCAGGTGTTTGGTTCACCTTGGTCTCTTAACTCCACACAGGACCTCAGGGACCACAAGGTTCTAGGTCTGTAACACGAGCACAGTCACCCTCCCTCCCTCCCTCCTTCATGTATGTAAATGTTCATTTCCATGTGTATGAGTGTGGAGCCTAGAAGTCGATGTTGAATTTTTTCCCAGTCACTCTCCACATTATTTTTCGAGACAAGGTTTCTCACTGAGACTGGAGTCCACAGATCTGGCGAGGACTAGCTGACCAGGGAGCTCTAGGCATCCTCCTGTCTCTACCCCCTCAGTGCTAGGATGACAGCACAAGTCACTGTGTGCAGACACATGCCACCACATCCAGTTTTATACACGGGTGGTGAGGATCTGAATACCGGTCTAAGGACCGTGGTGAGTGAGACATCTCCCTCAACTCTGGGAATGTAATGGCTTACTCCTCAGTTTCCTTGGGAGAGAAAAGAAAAAGAAAAAAAAAAGAGAGAGAGAGAGAGAGAGAGAGAGAGAGAGATTCTTCTACTACAAGTTACTTTCAAGGAATGTTCTGGAAAAGAATGGTTTGTGTACCTAACTACCCAGCCCTGGTGTAATGGCTGGCATTTGCTCTGAACATCCTCATCTGGGACTCTCGGTTTTCTGTGGGCTAAACGTCTACTCCTGCCCAGACTCCACGGTGTCCACTGACGTGCAGCTTGGCCTGACATCCCACGGCTTCTGGAAGTGGGAGAGCATGCTTAAGCATTCTTGGTGGTAGATGGGTATTTTTAGCACTTTTAGAAAAGATTAGACTGTTTCTCATACAATTCATTCCTCGTAATATTAGCACTCGCGTCTTAAGAGCACGAGGCAGGGAGCTATTGTTAGAGGAGACAGGAGCGGAATAAAGTGTCTGAGTTAGAAGGCAAACGGGCATTCTCTGCTGCTGAAAATGCCTTCTACACATCGACTTCCAATGAGCTACCCCAAAATATCCTTGCTCCAAGGGGCTATAGATTCATGGCGATCCCCTCCAAACCCAACTTTAAATATTTGACCTTTTGTCTCAAAGACTAATGGGGAAGTCTTATCCGTGAGTTTCGTAGGCGTCCTGCTGGCCCGTCACGTCCAAGTTCAAATGCAACTTTACAGAAGACGTGTGTCAGAATGGTCTGCCCTGGTTACCCTCTGTTGCTTTCTGTGGTTCACCTCTTGGCTATTTACATTATATAGCACAAAAGGGGGTGGCCTTTGACAGAAGTTTCTGGTCAGTGTTAGGCAAAGAGAAAAAAGTGATATAAAGAGTTGTCATTGTCCAGGATTTCACATTTTCCACAGTGTCCCCACAGACTTCCCGTAACACGGGCTGACGGCACCCAAGCAAATGGCTGAGGTAGGAAGGGCACTCTATTGACCCCTGTCCTCCCCTGAGGCAGGTCTTAGAACTTCGCTCCAAAGGAACTGATGCGGAGCAAAGAGACCTGGCCATCCTTGAAGACACAGACGTGCCTGGAAGGAGCTAGACAGATGTGAAGTCCCCATCCCGCGTATCGTTGCCAAACCACGACCATTCTCCCGGGTTTGCTTTACACACTGTTCTGTTCTCTCTTCAACCCGAAGCATCAAAACACAGCAGTTCCTCTTCTTCTGTGTGGCTTCGTTCTGTATCATCTAAAATGTGGGCACACCAACTTCTATCCTATCCTTGTTTTAAAAAGATTTTATTTGCATGACTGCTATGCCTGCATGCATACATGTGTGTCATGTGCACACCTAGTGTCCTGGCAGGCCAGATGGCAATGGATTCCCGGGATAGGGGCTACAGATGCTTGTGAGACACCATGTAGGTATTGGGAACTGAACCAGGTCTGTTGTAAGAGTGGTAAGTACTCTTAACCCCTGAGCCATCTCTCTGGCCCAAATACTACCTTTTGTAATTGGAGCTTCAACTGGGAGCCCAGTGATGGGAAAGAAAGAAAGAGAGAGAGAGAGAGAGAGAGAGAGAGAGAGAGAGAGAGAGAGAGAGAGAGGAAGGAAGGAAGGTGATAGATTGACTGATAGGATGCGAATTGCAGAACATTAAAGACTGTTTTAAAAAAGCATTCAAATACTAGAGTAATCCCCAACAGATTAATTCAATAGACACAAATACCCTTTCAACGAAACATTCCAACCTACGAGAGAATTTCCTTCTTCTACCAAGGACAAATATTTTACTGTGCTTTATAAGCCCAAGTAAAACAATATTGTGGTGTTCAAGCCATGTGTAGGTTACGGCAAGGAACAATCCACCCCACAAACGTCTTCCTTCCGTCACACAGCCGTGGAATCTGGGGTGAGAATTATGCAGGACCCTTAGAGGCTTCTGCCTTGTTTCATTAATATGCACACGTCTGCCTGGTACAAACCGTGGCCCAGCACCACAATTTCCATTACAAAGCCTCCGAAATGCCAGGAATGAGTCACGGCATTGTGTAGTCTGGGCAGTGCACTGATTTTCTCCATTAACCAGGCATCCATCCTGACAACTTCCAGGAGAAAAGCTGAATGATTCAGGGTCAGGAATAAACCACAGCGACTTACTCTGTGGAGGAGCTGGGTAACAGAGGTTGGGCAGTGTCCTATGTGCATAGAGGACCTGGGGTAACATGGACTGGGCTTTTTGTTAATGGTTTGCAGTCTTTAAATAGAAACACTCTCAAAGTCCACTTCATCACATATAGCAAAAGAAAATTTCAACCCAATTACCACTAACTTCATTTACATGTGGTGCTGGGGAAGCAATGGGGTCTTGTGTGTGCTGGGTAAGCTACAGTCTCAGTCCTCCTTTTAAAAACAAACAAACTAACTAAAAACAACAACAAAAATGTTTTTATTTTGAAACAAGACCTTACAAAGTTGCCCAGGCTAGCCTTGACCTTACTCTGTAAAGAAGGTGGGACCTGACTTGGGGTCCTCCTGTCTCAGCCTCCCTAACAGGGTTACAGGATTCTCGTGTTCTTACATTATTAATTAGTCAGAATGAAAGCCTAGCCAAGCTACAAATTCAAAGCCGCAGGTGTAAGGCAGGGTTCTGGCTTGTGGTGATCTCTCTGACGCCCTGTCAGGCTCCTTCTTGCATTCTAGTTCTGGTAAATTGGATGCATATCTCCTTAGCTCAATTCTGTCTTGAGAATTCACTCAACTCTGCATAAGATATGAAGGCTTAGAGCCTTATAATCCAGGACCATAGATTAAAGAATTTAGCATACTTCATACGCCTAGAAATTTCCCGATATTTTGAAATATTGGGATGACTTTAATCCCAGCACTTATGAGGCAAAGACAAGCAGATCTCTTGAGTTCAAGGCCATTCTGGTCAGCATGGAAAGCTCTAGGGCAGTCAGAGCTACAAAATGAGATCCTGCCTCAGAAGAAATGAAACAAAGTGTTAGCATATCTTCAGAACCGGTGAGTGTATCTACTGAAGGGAAGAAAGATAAAAAGACAGGCCTACTTCTAAGCATAGTGGGGGAGAGGGTTTATTATAAACATGTGGATATATTATATTCATATTATAATATATATTACAGAGGCAGTCACATCTGGGAGAGTCTGGAATGGCCAGGACCCTGAGCCATGTGGGGAAATGGGAAGGGAAAGGGAGCAGGGAAATGGGGGAGCTGCAACCAGGAGGTCAAGGGTACAAAAGAGCCCAAAATGTCTGGATTATATACAGAAGAGCCTCCTGGGTGAGGGCAGCCCAGGCCCTGGGCTGGAGAGTTCCAGGTAGGAGGTGAAGGTGCACCAGCCATACTCTGTCATAGGTGGGGACTGGAGGATGCTGGGAGAACCCGGAGGCCAAACAATGGCCTCAGCTGTTTGTCCTGGGTTTGAAACTTAACAACTGCTATTTGAAACTGTTAAGATGATTTCAAAACTAAGCCCCGTCATGAAAAATGGAGACAAACAAGTTTGCTCAGATGTTTAAAGCCATCAGAAGTGGGTAATTACAGAGAAGACTGACAGGAGCCTGTGCAGCTCTTTTCCAACAGGACCTACTGTGGCAAGCAACAGCATCTTCTCCTGGGGCACACTCAGTGGTCCCGTCTTTCCCAGTGTTGAGTCATGGGCTTGGCTTGGCTTTCCCTCCCTCCTTCCTTCCTTCCTTCCTTCCTTCCTTCCTTCCTTTCCCTCCCTCCCTCCCTCCTTCCTTCCTTCATTTTGAAGGGATGGAGAAGCCTCCAATGTTTAGGCTTGACTCGGCCTACACAGATGAATAGATCACACGACCTAATTTAAGGGACCTTCTGCCAAATCTTCCCTAGCTTTTTTCATATGGAGACGAAGGTAAAAACCTGACTTTTCTGAACCTTGCAAGCAAGGACTCCACCCTGAGGTTTCTAAACGGTCACTCATAGGTTCACTGCACTCTGATGTCCCCCAAGACCCAGAGCATCAAAACAGGTCCACTAAGACCGCCTTGGCATCAAAGCGTGTCCCCCGCCTTGCTTTCATGAGCACAGGGAGTGCAGGCTGTGTTGGTGTCCTGACTGAGCCTCTCTCTCTAGTGAAACTTGAGAAAACTTAATTCGACATGACACCTCTACGAAGTTGCTACCAGAAGCAATCATTTTGATTAAATCACAGCACTCCTAGAATTCACAAACTGAAGACCCGACGCTCTCTGCTGCTGAAACATGGGTCCCTGCATGCTCACGTCACTGTGTGATCCAAACGGGAGTACGGCTAAGGAACAGATTTCAAAGGCTGCCCTCCAGCAAAAAGGTTCGCAAACTTTTTGTGGCTTCGGGGGGTCATAATAAACACTACAGGCCATGGTCTCGGGGCGTCTGTCTGTCTGTCTGCCTTCCAAAGTCACTTAGAGCACAGCTGCACGGATGTTACTGGATACATGGCTGATGAGTCGGCGGAGTTCCTCCTCATTGTCTTGGCGTCCTAAGATATCCGCAGGAGATAAGACTTCGCACTGTGTTGGCAGAAGTCATGTCCCTGTGTAAGAACTCCGGCTCTCCGCAGCATGCGAGGGGCTTTAGAGAGAAGAACTGTGGCTTTCTCCTTTGATGCACAAACTTCTGGGCACACAGTGAGCTCAGGGCTTAAGAAAGCTGCATTTGCGGTGTGACTTTTAAAGAAAAACTGGTGCAGGTGTGGAGAGACAGCTCAGTGGTTAAGAGAACTGGCTTCTCTTCCAGAGGACTTGGGTTTGAGGCTCAGCATCCACGTGGCAGCTCACCATCACCCACAGTTCCAGTTCTAGGGGATCCGATGCCCTCCTTCAGCTTCTGTGGGCACCAGGCATTCATGTGGCCCACGGACATACATGAAGGTAAAACAACCATATGCGGAAAGTAAAAATAAATGCATCTAGAATGTGAAAGACAGGCAGACAAACAGCAGAGATGGAGATGAAGGAAGGAAGGAAGGAAGGAAGGAAAGAAAATGAGGAAAGAAAGGAAGAAAGAAGGAAAGAAAGAAAGGAGGAAAGAAAGGAAGAAAGAAGGAAAGAAAGAAAGGAGGAAAGAAAGGAAGAAAGAGGAAGAAAGAAAGAAAGGAGAAAAGAAAGAAGGAAAGAAAGGAAGAAAGAAAGAAAAGAGGAAAGAAAGAAGGAAAAAAAGGAGGAAAGAAAGGAAGGAAGAAAGAAAGAAAGGAAGGAAGGAAGGAAGGAAGGAAGGAGGAAAGAGAGGAAGAAACCTATGCAGAAAATCCACAGCAGAAGAACAATATGAAGGAACGGCAAAGGCCCTGTCCTTTCTTTTCTTCCTAAAAATGGGATAAACTTCCTTAGTAGCTTGCTTGCTGCCACTGAATGTCTTTACTGTCCAAAGGAGACAGGCTTCCTGCTCGACTTCCCGCCTGTCATGGCAGAGGCCTGGCCTTCCTTTGCATAAACTCCTGAGAGGTAAAGAACAGGAGCTCCACCGTTTCACCTTCGTGGTTCCAGCTGGACCTAAGCAGGATGTTAAAATGGATTTAGGTCGCGGCAGGGAGAAGTGAACGTATTCTTAGCACTCCTCTCACTTAACTGAATGTCCCCAAGCCTGGCCTCTTATGACTCAGGCAGGCATCAGGTGCTTCAGAAGCAGGAGAGAGTAGCCGTCCGTGCTTGGGTCCCCAAAGGAATGCGATCCAGACTCACGAACTGGGGGTTAATGTCTGTTCATATTTACATAGACTGAAGACCGACATTTGAGTTTCCTTCAGGTCAGCCGGCGTGATGTCAAGGGGAGAGTTAAGCTGACTCTCTGTAGACTCAGCTGACCAAGGGTGTTTTGGAGTGGCGGTGCTGATAGGAAACGGTTTCACTCTCAAGGGCTGCAAGGAGCCTTTTGCCACACATCATGGGGCCTTAGTAGAGGGCCCGCCCCCGTGACGCCTGGGCATCCTGGCAAAGGTGAAGACTATTTCCAGTGTTCTTTTTAGCAGCTGAGAGGTTAATGAAGTGAGTCCAGGTTTCAAGTACTGAACGCAGCAGGCGGCCTACTTTGCCTCCAACGCTGTCTCCAAACCCATGGTCAAGTACAAGGCAGCCATTATTTCTTCGGTGACCCCGAGAATGTTTCTCGTGCCTGTATTGTTTTCTAACTCTGGAAGAAGCACCAAATAAGGATGGCTTTTGGTTCAAGGTAGGAGCCATGAGTATTTATATGACCTCACTGTTTCTTACATAATATAACAAACAGACCTCTTCGGTCTGAAACAGAAAGAGCCAAGTTCTGCCTTTAGACAAACATGTGCTGATCCCATTGAAGTCAGGGCGACTTGGCTCTCACACAGCTGAGGGCAAGCTTCCCCCCCACCCCACCCCCGCTTGAGCAAGGATGCAACGGGTAAGTCAGGGCTTCCCAGCCCAGAAAATGAGCCACCGGAGGAGTATGAAGAAAATGTTTTTAAAGCCCTAACCAGCAAATACTTTTCATTCTGGGAGACGTAGCCTCTCTCCCTTCCGGGATGGCGGCATGGAGCCTTTGAGAAGCATACCAGACAGACTCCTCTCCAGAGACCATCTGAGAATTCTTTCTGTAAACCTCGGATGCAGGTGTGGACAAGGAGCTCGCCCTCCAGTAATGCAGTCACTTCGCTCCCCTTTGTCTCCTGGGAAGATGCAGATCTAGGAAGACTTGAAACTCTTACTCGTCTGCTCATGGCTGCCATGCTACATAGATGTTTTACGGTAATTGGCCTTGATTTGGTTTGTACGTAGATTTATTTATATGCTTTCTCGCTCCCAGAAGAATTTTAAATGCATACACGAGGTCTGAGGAACTGCTCCCATTACCCTGTCTTATTAAATATCATTGTCCCATTAATATTAAATCACACACACACACACACACACACACACACACACACACACACACACACACACACACACACAAAGTCAATGTGACCCTTGGGTAATTTTTAAAAATTGTAGGTAGCTGGAGTTGAAAAAACGATCAAGGGCTGGGGATTTAGCTCAGCGGTAGAGCGCTTACCTAGGAGCGCAAGGCCCTGGGTTCGATCCCAGCTCAAAAAAAAAAAAAAAAAAAAAAAAAAAAAAAAAAAAAAAAAGAAAAAAAACGATCAAATCGATTGCTCAAACTATCTAATTCTAAATTTTCAAGTACATCTCAAGGTTGATAGGGAATCTTCTTGGGGACACGGTGAGCCTGGTCAGCCCTTTGTGGTGTCCTCCCGGACCTTATCTGCCGATGTTCAGGAGAGACCGGGAGGCGTAAGTTTCCAGGTGCATAGACGATAATAGCGTCTCGTTCACCTTCACCTTTGTCTACCCCAGTGCATCCTCTGCCTACTCTTATAGAGAATAAAGGTAACTGCATTTAAGGGGTATTTATACACTTTAAGACTCAGAAGAGAAAACACACAGCCAGCAAAGCTAACAGTCTTCTGACAAAAGGCAAACGCCATCACTGAGAAGCCGCAGCAGATGGTGACAGAGGGGTGATGCTCTCTACTCTCTCCTCCCTCTCTCCGTCCCTCTTCCCACCACACCTCTGGATCCCTAATATACAGTCTAATTTCCAACTTGGACTCTGCGGGACCCTTCCCTGAGGGATCCATTCAAGTCTGGAGTCTAAGCCCTGATGGTCCAAGCTTCAATCAATCTCATGACGCTAAGATGGAGAGACTTCCCCCAAGACCGGTCTGGATTCTAGTTTCAATCCCAGTGACTGCCTGGTTCCAGGGGACTAAGCTCATGTCACGTGTTCAGTAAAGTCCAGGACTCCAGTGTTGACACTCGAGACTCCACAATCGTGTCCCGGCTTCCTAAGCTACTTCTTGTTCCAGCTGCTTTCCCCAACTCTATATATACTTCAGTGTAGACGCTGCCTTGGCTCGTTCTGCCTTTCACTCTGGAAGGATACTGCCCATCTCTACTTCAAGAGCAACCCTGTACTTGGCATTTTGACAAATTCAATGAACACTGAAAGACTTACAAAGTCTGCTCCAAGAACTTCTCATGTCCCGCTTAATTCGTACAACTCAGGTATTGTTATTAGCCCCATGGTGTTTTGATCAGTTTGCTGGCTTGTTGTGTTGTATGTTTGTGTCTCTGCACTCGAGTGCACTTCCGTGTCAAAGCACATGGAGAACTCAGAGGACTCGTGGGCCTTGAAGATCAAACTCAGGCTGTCAGGTTTTGTAGCAAGTGCCTGTCCATGCTGAGCGGCCATGCTAGCCCTCAGACCAGCTTGAAAGATGAGGAAGGGGAAGCATGGGGACCCACTCTCATTTCCTGATTGATTTCTTCTTCTCCATGAGTCCCATGCCTTTGGTTATATCTCTTTTATGTCCTCAGTATTTTGATCTCTGTGGGTTTTTCATCTTTCCTGATAGGCATGACGTTCCTAAGAAATGGAACCCACACATGGAATCCACACACCAGATTCTACTTTGGTCCTCATGGATCACTCTACCCCCGATCACTCTGGGTGTATGCCCATCAATATTCAGGAGTGGAAAAAAGGAAACAGGGAAGGGAGAGAGTCATTCAGCTCAGGGACGTCAGCTGGCGGGAGGGGCCACCCCATCTTTTGCTCCCACCCCTATACGCTTGCTATTTTTCATTCACAATTGCAGGTAGCCTTGACACACAGAGCCGTGTCTTAGGAGACAGGCAGGACTGTGGTCAGTCTCCCCTTTGTTCTTTCCACACACAGGGGGTAGTGGCGATGACAGAATGTCAGGGCTGAAAGCCACGGCCGTGACAACTGCAATTATCGTTCGGCACAGACTAGCCACTTCGGTCCTGTATTGAGATCCTGCGCACGTGACCTCATCACTCTTGCTTTACAGATGAGAACTGGGATGCAGTCGTTTGGCCAAGGTTAAGAGCTGTTAGAACACAGCAAGGAGGCTTAGACGGAGTCCAGCCACGCCAAGATCAGTTTGGCTGCATTCATTTTATGGCAATATCTCTTTTGGCTCCTGTTGTGCCAAAAAAAAAAAAAAAAAGAAAGAAAAAAGAAAAAAGGCTAGTTAGCTGAAACCATTCATTCTGCACTTCCTGGATGTTCTTTGCGGCTTGGCCTTTTAAGTGAAAAGATGCACGCACGCGGGCGCGTGCACACACACACACACACACACACACACACACACTTCTTCCAAGAAACCAGCTGAATAGCAACCTATTTCCCCATAATTCAAAGAGTCTAGAAACACACTGGATGGTGAACAAGCGCCGGGAGGTGGCCTAGATGGTAGAGTGCTTGCCTCAGAAGGATGCGGGCCTGAATTTGGATCCCTATCACACCTGCAAAATGCAGGGTGCAGCAGCACAGACCTGTAATCTTGGTGCTCAGTGTGAGCTAAGAGCAGAAAATCCTGAGAGCTTGCTGGTCAGCTGGGCATGTATGCAATCACAGACACGTGCGTGTGCTGGTGTGCAAACACACACACACGCACGCATACACACACGCACGCGCACACACACACACACACACACACACACACACACACACACACACACACACACACACACACCAAGACAGTCACGAGATCATGGAGCAGGCAGGGGTGGGAGGCCCTCAGAGAGACTTACTTGGAGTCAAGCAAGCAGAGAGAAGCACACGTTTTGTTTAAAAGAAACCGGCTTATTGCACTTCATTAACCTGTAAAGATTCGTTGGGCCACAATATTCAACACACTCACAACATGGCCACAAAGCCAAGTCTGTGGTCTGGGCGTAAACTGCATACATTCTTTACACAGGGAAAGTGGTTTCCTTCACCTAGGGAAGGGGACAGGCAGGGAATCCCTCAAACGGCAGCACACTTCCTCCCTCATGATCCAGTCTGACTCATCACGCCTGGAGTGCAGTCTGCTCACTCCGGGAGTCTCAGTATTCAGGATGCAGTAGCAAAGTCATCTTCCAGGCTGCTAAGTGATAGACGGGTCCTCAGCCTTGTTTCCATGACTCTCATCAACACCTACAGAGGCTGGGACCCAGCATCATCATCAACAAAGGATTAAATGAAGCTCCGAAACCCCACTGGATGTTCTTGGTCAGCTGGTTTCAGCCCAGCCTGACACTGGGTACCCCATTCTGGTCAGAGTGTCCATCAGTTTGCCCCATCCTTCCTTGAGAGTCTGAGAGTCTGGGATGGACCCCAGGGGACAGCAACAAGATGACTTCTCTGAGAGGCTCTGATTTTGGGGACACACTGACTGTTTCAGTCAGCCTTTTGCTGAGGCTCTTGGAATGAACAGAATGTGCAGGGGGGATGTAGGTGAAGGGTTCGGGGAGCGTCCTGTTTGTTCCGATCTAACAGAAACCCGGGTAGTTACGACAATGGGTGCAGCCTCGCCAGCTCCCACTTCCCCACTACGTTTCTCTTCAAACTGACAGAAGGCAAACCATGACCTAATCAAAATGTACGCTCAAAGCCCGGGGAGGTAGCTCAATTGGTAAAGTGTGTGGCACACTAGCACGGAGACCTGGGTTCCGACCCCAAAACCCACGTCAAAAGGCCCAGCTCGGCATAGCATATCTGTAATCTTGGGGCTGAGGAGGTAGAAACGTTTGGGGGAATCACTGGCCAGGCAGCCTCACTGAATATGCTACCTCCTACGGATATTAGAAGGCGGGAACGAAGAGGGGTGCTTCAGAGAATAAACAAAGTGCCCTAGAAATGTCAGCCAGCTCTACAGCTTCCTTTGTATCTTCTTTCACTTTCTTTCAAACATCATTTATTCAAGGTTACGGGCTACAGTTTGGTGATAGGAAAAGTGGGAAAAGCTAGAAGAGGAAGATAATTACTGGTCTGGAATCCGGGGGAAACTTAGACCCTGGTCCCATGCCTTCACTAAACACAGTGACCAGGCTGGGCAGTAGAAGTGTCCAGGTACCTAGGGTATCTGTGGGAGGAATGAGGAAAGGTTCCCCTCCATCATCTCCCTGTCTCCTAGGACTGATGCTTCAGAAATGGCTCCTTTATACTCTTCTCTCCTGCTGTCCCCTGCTGTGGCAAGGGTGTCACCAACCTCTTTGGGGATTTTTGACATTGGGCCATCTCAGAAGGCATGGTAGCTTCCCCCCTGAAGACCGAGTGATGTGGATGACAGAGGAGGCTTTGGAAGGAGGAAGGATCGTGTCCACAGGCATGCGGGTGTTTGGGTATTGGCAAATGGGACATTCTAGTAGTCCCATTTGAGAGAAGGATTAGGAGAATAGGAGGGCAAACTGCAAGGGGCATGTGGTAAAATCATGGGCGGTCCTTGAATTCATAAGCCATATCAGAGTGGCACTGTGGGAGATGGATCTGGTGGCGGTTGCCAGCAGGGAGGATGAGAGAAGACATCACCAGGGATGAGGGGCAGAGGAGATGAGAGGCAGAGGCCAGGTTGGCCTTGTTCAGACTCCCAGAGCCTTCCTGATCTCATGTAGCTGTCTCCATTTCGAATGAGGCCCACTGAAGCTTCACAGAGACGGTGCCCAACACACGCTAAGGCGCCTGCCAAGTGACCCAGGAGACAAGGTGACAGTCATGAGACAACGATGACAGAACAGTCACTGTTTACCTGAGAGTCAGTCACTGGTGAGATGGACAGCGGGTGACAGCAAGAGAGAGGGAGGGTTGCTGCCGAGCCTCAGGAGTCTTCCCACACAGGTAACTGAGCGAGTCTCTCCCTGCTCCTCAGTCAGATGACCATCCCGGTCACCGTGTTTCAGGCGTGGACAGGGGAGAGCCTAAAGCCAACGCCACTTTGTGCCTGGAACTTTGACCTACAAACATCGGAGTCCCCAGAGGAAGAGACGCCCGGTTTCTAAACTCCAGCCCACGGCCAGAGAGTGATCTACCTACTGTTGGTTCCAGAGCCTGAGTCTGTTACAGCGGTCTGCACACGCCACCCTTCCCATTTCCAAGATAAGGAAACTGGGTTAAGGTCTTTGGGTGAGCGTGCGACAGATGAACTCATCGTCAAGGACTTCTTGGCTTTGAACACCTGACCCTCGCTCCCAAGTGTTCTCTGGGCTGGTTTGCCTCAGTTGGTTTTAACAGACTGGTCTAAAATTTCACCTCAAAATACAGAGCATGAAAGTAGAAATAAAGCTTCAATATCTGTCCAAATCTCATTTGCTACTATTTTTTATCATCATCATCATCATCATCATCATCACCACCACCACCACCACCACCACCATCATTATCACCACCACCACCACCATCATCATCATCATCACCATCACATCACCATCATCATCATCATCATCATCACCACCACCACCATTATCATCACCACCACCACCATCATCATCACCACCACCACCACCATCATCATCATCACATCACCATCATCATCATCATCATCACCACCACCACCACCATCATCATCACCACCACCACCATCATCACCACCACCATCATCATCATCACCACCACCACTACCATCATCATCATCATCATCATTAATGAGTGTGTGTGTCCATGCGAGCTTATGTGTATGTATGTGCAAATGGCACCTATTCAAGAGGGTATAATGGCCAGAGGTAGCTGCTGGGTTTTATACTGGGTCTGGAGCTTGCTAATAGTTAGACTGACTAGCTAGAAAGCCCTGACCATTAGCCTGCCTCCACCTCCCAGCACTAGGACTGTCAGCACACACCTCCACGTCTGTCTTCCCACCCCACCTCCACCCCCTCCTCCCACCCTCCCCACCCCTACTCTTGGGTCCTGGAGATCTGAGCCCAGGTCATCGAGCTTACACAGCAAGTTCTCGGTCATCAGCTCCGGTTCTAAGTCCTATTATCCGTTGATAATGACTACTGAAATTGGGCCTTGCCCGAAAGGTGAAAAGTTGGCTTAAGTGTTGATTTATTTCTCCGTCAACTTATAAAATGCCATTCTGCACAAGTTAAAAAAAAAAAAAGGAGCACTGGGAAAAAAAAGTCACATTTGTCAGGTGGTAGTGACACACGCTTTTAATTCCAGCACTTGGGAGGCAGGGGCACTCTGAGTTCAAGGCCACCCTGGTCTGCGGAGCAAGTTCTAGGATAGCCAAGGCTATGCACAGAGAAATCCTGTCTTGCAGGTGGACTGAGGGGTGCAGGGAACTTAAGTTAGAGCACATTCGTGTGGCTTTTCTTAACAACCTCGCTGTGAGATAGTATTCTGTCTGAAAGTTCTCAAATACTCTGTTAACACGTTCTGATATCAGCAGGCATCCGTACACTGAACCCCTTGTAGCTGCTTGATGAAAAAGTTGAAAAAAAGAAAGAAGCAGGGGGGGAAGGAAGGAAGGAAGGAAGGAAGGTGTCACACTTGTTTAATTTTCTTAAAACTAAGAGTCTACCTCTTGAATACCTTCTCCCAGGTCTTAGGACTTGTCCCACTCCACCAAGGTCGGGTATCTACATGCTTGTAGAGCAGTGGCAAGTAAAGGGTTAACGCCGGGGTGTCACTCGCACCGGAATCATTTGTCTTCTCAGTGAAGTGCCTCTGACAATGCATACTATTTATACGCCAGTGGCATCTGGCTCGGAATGGAAGCTAATTCAACGATAATAAACACAATAGTCATGCAATCGGTTAGCAGAGGGACATCCAGAAACGAGCAGAAACCATCAGGCTGCCTCCCGAGGCTGCCCTAAGTGATAGCTGAGGAGACGTGGCCGCTGAGCGGGAAGCTCAGGTGGGAAACCCTACCACAGGGAGCTGCTGCACATGGCATTTCCCATAGCTCTTTCCTTGGCCTGCCCCCCTCTCCCCCGCCAGCAGTCAGATTGGGGTGCCCTACAGTCATTTGCTATTTTATGCCGTTTTCGGTAACGAGCAAGGGGTCAGTCTTGCTCAGACATCATCGGTGGCTGAGTCTCCACCAGAGGACCTAAAAGCAAAGTTTAACTGAATAAAAGTGGAAGCAATTTCTCCCTGAATCTGGGGGTTCAAACTCTGACGCTCTTTCCTTATTAGCAGAATAGAGACAGTGCTGTCACTCAAAGCCAGGGAAATAAGACTTCGGGTTAAGCCAGACTCTTCCATCAGCCTGGAACCTCACCCAGCTAGTTCTTTAAGCCTGTTGTGAGTTCGGCCGGCACCCCTTCATGGTTGTGGCCCCAGAAGAACCTCAGAAATCAAGGGGGATGGTGATCAGCCAAGAATCAATAGGGACCAAGGAACCGAATGCAGCCAATACCACCTGCAAACCTCCATAGCTACCCATCTTTTCTGCCCCCTGCTCCAAACTGAGACGGAACCCTCGGGGTGAAAGACACAGCCATTAATCCTGAAAGCCGGGTCAGACCAAGTGCTACTGAGTACGGTGTTGTACAGAAATCCAGAGAGGAATCTTTTCTAGTTGGTCTGGTAGCCATCCATCGGTCACTCCCCCATTACTTAGGAAAAAAAAATCCTCTTTTATGCTCTAGAATAAAGCACCTCAGAAAGTCCAGATTAAAGCCACAAGGAGTGCTAGAGGGCTGCGTCTTCCTCAGTGGAGGGAACGAGCTTTCCCACGAAGCTCGTGTTCCTCCGGCCTCTTTATCTTTGGGATCGGCATTCTCTGAGTAAACAGGGATCGAACAATCATACCTGCTCTACGATTGCAAGCGTGCCACGCCCGCAGAAGCCACAGTACATTCCGATGGCTTTTACTGCGGGAGACAGCAACCACCTCACTGTGAGATCGTATCCTGCCTGCAGGTTCTCAAACACTTCTGTCCGCAAGTTCCCGCGTCTGCAGGCGTCCGTACATCTCCCCCTACCGCTGTCTGCGCTCAGATGCAAAGCTTAGACACAGGACAGAAAAAGACCCTGAACTCTCCAAAGCGGACAGGAAGCCCATCTGAAACACGCCGGACTTTACCATACTTCCTGCAAGGTTTCTTTCCCTACGGCCTAACCTCACTCCACGAGGAACACGTGTATGAAGAAAGTAAAAGCTTGGCTGGGGGTGTGGCTCAGTAGTAGAACGACTGCCAGGCAAGGGCAAGGCCCTCGGTTCGATCCCCAGCACTGCCAAATAAATAAATAAATAAATAAATAAATAAATAAATAAATAAATAAATAAGAACGTGTTCGTTCTGGAGGCACGGTTTGGTTTTCCCATTGTCTTTTCAACATCTCTTTACTCTAGAACAGGGCCTGTAAAATGCAGTCCGCTGCACCATATGCTTCTCCTTTGTTTATTTCAGGGTCGGCTCGGAAGGGTATTTCAGTTCTTTGAACTCTGTTTCCTCGCTTGAGGAAAGAGGAGGGGAGAGGAAGCAGAAGAGAGGAAGGGCTGGGAGAGAGGAAGCGTGCGTGTGTGAGAGCCTGTGAAAACAGCTCTGCTCAGCTTCCCTGGATTCGCTCAGGCCCCAGTGAACAGGACCAGGAGGCTGGGGGTGGGCTCTCTCCTCTGCCTGGCTCAGTCCTCTGCCACACACACAGTGCGAGTGTCCTGATGTGCTGGTCAGCAGTCATGTGGCTCTTGGACAGCACAGCTGGCTGTTGCCAATGTTACAAAATACTCACGGGAGGAAATACAGGGAGAAAGTGGAGCAGAGACTGAAGGAAAGGCCATCCAGAGACTGCCCCACCTGAGGATCCCCATCTGTAGGCACCAAAACCATCCACTATTGCTGAAGCCAAGAAGTGCTTGCTGACAGGAGCCTGATATAGCTGTCTCCTGAGAGGCTCTGCTAGAGCCTGACAAATACAGAGGTGGATGCTTGCAGCCAACCATCAGACTGAGCACGGGAACCCCAGTGGAGGAGTTAGAGAAAGGACTGAAGGGGTTTGCAACCCCATAGGAAGAACAACACTATCAACCAACCAGAGCTCCCAGAGCTCCTGGGGACTAAACCACCAACCAAAGAGTACACATGGATCGACCCATGGCTCCATTCACATATGTAGCAGAGGATGGCTTGTCAGGCATCAGTGGGAGGAAAAGCCCTTGGTCCTGGGAAGGCTTGATGCCCCAGTGTAGGGGAATGTCAGAGTGGTGATGTGAGAGTGGGTGGGTAGGAGTGGGAGCACCCTCATAGAAGTAGTGGGAGGGGGAGGGGAAATATAAATATATAAGTTATCCAATAAAAATAAATAAATAAATTTTTAAAAACTTAAAAAGAGCAATCCTTTAATATAATCAAGATGGGTTCAATGTCACTTAACTTAAAACAATGTCTGAAGTCTATAACCATAAAAAGTTTATTCTCATACCTAAAACATGCACATTACAAATATAGGAGCATTTACTCATTAACAGCTTGGTTTAGTGACAAAACCTTGTCTTAGGAGAAGGGTCCGCTGTCTGGAACTCTTAGTCACCTCTCCTAAATAAACCCAAGAGCCATGCATAATCCGCCTAGATTTTAATGGTTTTCTCCTCAGTCTATAAGCTTGTTCATATTTAATTTGGCCCCATGTTTTAAAGCAAACTCACTGTTAATTAACAAGTCTTTCTGAGGTAACGATGGCTTTCGTAGAAATGAGTCTTCACTCCACACTAACACTTCGTTTGATCAAATGCTCTTCAGTTACACGTGTTACAGAGAGCAAGAACAACTGTCCTAAACAGGTTTAGGAGCACACAACTGTCCACAGTCTTCCAGTGCGGCTGGCGGGCTTGTACAAGGGCCCCTAGGGAGCACTGAGCTCAGTGGGCCGTAGACAGAGATTGGTAGACATGTCCCTTAGAGAGAAGGGAGAGCACAGGTGGATTGGTAAACAGATGGCGTGAATTTATTTCGCACCACATCTAGGACTCAAAGAAATAGCTAGTGATCTATTCTAACACTGGGGACAAAGACAGACAAACAGACACACAGAGGGAGGGGGAGAGAGAGACAGAGAAAGAGAGAGAGAGACAGAGAGACAGAAAGAGGGAGATAGAAAGACAGAGAGACAGAGAGGGAGAGACACACACACATACAGAGAGAGGGGGGACAGACAG